>NW_027554479.1:0-61855 GCF_053574225.1 Canis aureus
AACTCAATACATGATGGAAAAAGCACTTGACAAAATACATCATCCTCTCATGACAAAAATTCAACAAACTGAGTATAAAAGAAGCATATCTCTGGCAGCCCGGGTGGTTCAGCGGTTTAGCGCTGCCTTCAGTCCAGGATGTGATCCTGTAGTCCCAGGATCAAGTTCCAAGTCAGGTTCCCTGCATGAAGCCTGCTTCTCCCTCTGCCTCTGCCTCTCTCTTTATCTCTGTCTCTCATGAATAAATAAATAAAATCTTAATAAAAGGCATACCTCAACATAAGAAGGGCCATATATGACAAACTCGTGGCCAATAACATATTCAATGGTGAAAGGTTGCGATATCTTCTAAGATCAGAAATAAGACAAGTTTGCCCAGTCTCCCCACTTTTAGTCTAGGAAGTCAGAAACTGTAGCAATCAGGCAGCAAAAAGGAAAAAGGACATCTCAACAAAAAAAGACAAAGTAAAATTGTCTTTGTTTGCAGATATGATCTTATATCTAGAAAATCCTGACGATTGCACCAAAAAACAAACAAACAAACAAACAAACAAACAAACAACAGAAAAACCTGCTAGAATTAACCAAAAGATTCAGTAAAGTTGCAGGATATAAATCAGCATACAGAAAACAGTTTCATTCTATACACTAAAAAAGCAAAACATCTGAAAAAGGAAGTAGGAATTCAAACTGCTTATAATAGCATAAAAACAATAAAAAACTTAAAAATAAATTTAACTGGACAGTTTTCAATATCTGCACTCCCTTGTTCATGGCATCACTATGCCCAATATGGAAACAACCTAAGTATCTGTCTATAGATGAGTGAATAAAGAAGATGTGATGTATATTGAATATATATTTAATAAAATATATAATAATGATTAAATAAATATTAATAATCAATAAAATAATATTCAGCCATGAAAAAGAAGAAAATCCTGCTTTTAACAATTTTGATAAAGCTTGAAAACATGATGTTAAATGAAATAAGTCAGACAGAGAAAGATAAATATTGCATAATACCCCCTATGTGGAATCCAATGGAGCCAAACTCAGAATCAAAGTAGAGTGGTTGTTCCCAGGAGATGGGGAATGAGGGAAATTGGGAGATATTTGCCAAAGGGCACAAACTTCCGGGTATAAGATTAACAATTTCTGGGGATTAATGTAGAACATGGTGATTATAGTTAATGGTACTGTATCATATATGTGAAAGTTGCTAAGGGAATACACCTTACATGTTCTCACTCTAAAAAACAATGGTAATTATTTGACAGGATGAATGAGTTAGCTAATGTTATGGCAGTAATTCTTTTGAAAGAGGTAAATTATAAAATCAACATGAACACCTCAAACTGACACAATGTTATGAGTCTATTCTACTTGAATAAAGCTGGCGGGAAGGAGAAAGAAGCTCTAATTGAGAAAGTCTGTGACCGATGAAAAGCAGTTACTCACAAACCCTGGAAAGTCTCCAGAACAACAGAAGAAACAAAGAGTATGTACCTTGTGGTGGCTGAAGGCCTAGTTTGTGAAAGAAGGGAGTATGATAGAGGATCTTAAGCTCACTGATGATCCTGTTGAAAGCAAGGAGAACTGATAAATGAGATAGGTTTAATGTAATCTTAAAGATTAGAGAAAACCCCTGAAACCTTTGAATCTTCATGCTAGGGAAGCAACAGCCTCTGAAAGGTGATAGCAGCGAAACTGAAGACAGATGAGCCCTTAAGAGCATATGCCTTGGAGTCGGCCTGCAAGGATTCACAGCTTCACTTACTCGCTGGGCAACTCTAGCCAGCTGCTTACTCTCTCTTGAACTCAATTTAGTCATTTATAAAGCGGGGCTCACAATAGCACCAGTTACTTAGGGTTTGTGTGGTATTACCTATTTTATAATTGAATTATAACTAACATATAGTGTTATGTTATTTTCTCTAATAGTTTTTCAACTCCTGGAACGGTTAGAACATCAAACGGAATATGTGCTTGTTAAAAAGAACAAATGCACTCCCTATGGATAATTCCAGATTGTAGTCAGGTAATAGCTGTTTTGACCATTCATTTTAAAATGTGAACAGACTATCTCTAGGGACACGGGGTCCATTTATACCCATCTCGTTCCTAACGTTATACATCACAGTCGTCTAGTTCTCTCTTGATGCAAGTACTTACAAAGATATGATCTACTTTCTCGAGAGCAGAGAAACAAATATATCTTTGAGCTTTTGTTGTTGAGTTGAGACTCGAGCAGTGATTGCCAGATAAAAAAGACAGATTGAATCACCGGATGCATGAAGAGACAGACTGAACCGCGCCCAAAGGTGAAGGGTAACTGTTTTTTACAAATACTCCGAAAAATTAACAGACATCTGGAAAGTCAAAATTTATCATAATCTCTAGTTGCTCGAGAAAGACGAAATCTATTTTAGATCACTTTCCTTGGTCTACCCTCAATGTTTTATTAGGTAGACACACAACAAGATTCCTAAGTGTGGAGATGTACTTGGATAACAGGTGTGAACAGCAGTAAGTGTGACTTTTTAATGTAAAGAATTCTGTATTACATACCCATATCATTTTTGCTCAGATTGGTCCTCTATGAGAAAATAATTTGAATGAAAGCGCTCTACCAAATGGACACAAGTGCTGACTCGTTGGAAAAATACAGCAAATGATCCATGCCTGCTTTTCCTGCTTATGACACCAATTCCTCCACCTTTCTACTAACAGGCTTCCCTGGCCTGGAACAGGAATATCCCTGGCTGTCCATCCCTTTCTCCTGTATCTATGCTATGGTACTGTCTGGGAACTGCCTGGTGCTGCATGTGATCCGGACTGAGCCGAGCCTGCACCAGCCCATGTTCTACTTCCTGGCCATGCTGGCCCTCACTGACCTGTGCATGGGGCTGTCCACGGTGCACACGGTGCTGGGCATCCTGTGGGGACTTAGCCAGGAAGTCAGCCTGGATGCCTGCATTGCTCAAACTTATTTCATCCATGGTCTGTCCCTCACAGAGTCTGGAGTCCTTCTCGCCATGGCTTTTGATCGCTTTACAGCGATCTGTAATCCTCTGAGGTATACGTCCATACTAACCAGTGCCAGGATTACCAAGATTGGGCTGGGAATTTTAGTTAGGAGTTTTGTGTTCATTATGGCTCCCATAATCCGCCTAAAGTTTTTCCACTATTGCCATTCCCACATCCTCTCGCACTCTTTTTTGCCTTCACCAAGACTTACTAAGACTAGCATGTTCTGACATTCGCTTTAACAGTTTCTAGGCCTTGGCTCTGGTGATTTGCACACTTTTGTTTGATTCCATGCTAATTATTGTATCCTACATTCTGATCCTGCATTCTGTCTTGGCTATTGCATCCCGGGAGGAGCGGCTTAAGTCCTTGCAGACCTGTGTCTCCCATATCTGTGCTGTCATGGTTTTCTATATCCCAATAATCGGTCTGACTATGGTGCATCGTTTTGGGAAACACCTCTCTCCTATGGTCCATGTCCTCATGGGCAACATCTATATCATCTTCCCACCCTTGATGAACCCCATCATCTACAGTGTCAAAACCCAACAAATCCGTGGCAGGATTCAGAAGTGGTTTTCCATGAAAAAGGAGTAAAACACTTTCGATTACATAGACACAGGGGCTTACCTGTAGAAAACTTCAGGCAAGGAGAGGGAAGGAATATATTTATTTAAAGACGTTAAAAATAAGGTGACTGAAAATGAAGACTTACAGGATATGCCCATTACATGAAAGATTTCTAAGTATCAAAAATAATAATCAAACCCAAGTTTGAAGTTCTGATAGTAGAGTCATTCATAACATGGCATTATCACTTCTGACTAGAAAAAAATAATATTCACAATTGTCCAGAGAAGTTTAACTTACAAGGAATATCTATAAAGAAGTCATCCAAACACATAGTACCCATTTATCACTGGAGGCACAATTTTGTCACCACTTGGTATGGTTGCCTTACTCGATATAGACATTACAACTGGTTGCTAATCTTAAGTGATGTTTTCAGACTGGTTAGCAGTTTGAGAGTCAAGCAACATCACCCTTCTCTTCTGGTTAATTTGTCAACAGACAATTCTGTTGTCTGCTTCTCAAAAGAACAATCTTTCTTCATTTTACATACCTCAAAATGAGTGCTAAAATGACAATCTTAATTTGAGTCTCACAGAAATTGATGTCTTTACCGTGTAGAATAAATGTTTCACTAATATGCTTTACGGAATCTTTTTTATTTTAATCTTTTCTGGATTTGATAAATATCAACAAGGCAAGACTTTTCTTCTGTAGTGGCGTTTCTCACTGATGGCAAAACCATGTCTACCTAATAATTAACATGAGGTCAGATAACTAGCCATTTGGGAACGTAATAAAGCCTAGTCTGTACTAAAAACCATGTGGAATTGCCATTCATGAACATCTTCAAGAGAAAAGATACTGTTACCTTTTTTCATCTCTAGCAGCAACTCATCTTCATTCTCATCCTCTTTACCAAATTAGGAAAAATACCCATGCATATGCTATCAGAGAGTGCTATTAGACAGAGCTGATCTTTATTGCTTTGTGGAACTCTGTCCATAAGCTTCTGAGAGCAAACTTGTTAAGCATTTCATCCTTAAAGGATTTCTCCAAATACTCTAACCCATCGTCTTTTTTCCTCTTCTATTATTGGAGAACTGGATCATTAAATTCATGATTCAATCTTCATAGCATGCATTTATGAAGAGGCATTTATCTTTTGGCATACAACTAAAATACATTAAGACACACGGAGATATATATATATGTGTATATATATATATACACATATATATATATGATCATCTGACTGATAGCAAGTATGTAAATGTATAAATTCATAGGTCTTAAGTGTTAATCTTTTAGAAAAATGTATAAAATAGAGATAGAAGAATGGATGAAGAACTCTAACTAGGGAAAATGTGTTTCCTTATTAGATTCCTTTGGAGTCCTTATTTATATTTTGGAAACAAGATTTGAGCAACTCATTAATTTTGTGGTAAAAATAACTTCCAATCTTCAAAAGTAGTATGGCATTGGTTTTACAATATCATATTGGCCCTTTTTCCTGCTTTGCATTAAAATGCATCTAAATGTGTATCACATGTAAGAGTTTACAAAAAATTGAAAATAAGGAAAAATTGTCAAATGATTGAAAACTTGGAAATAATTTCCATAATGTAAATGAAGCTATACTGTAAATGAATCTGGTTTAAAACATACAATTGATTATTCATGCCTATTTACTTTATGAACCAAAAAGAATCAACAATCCGTATCTAATTAAGAAGTAATTTGGGATCCCTGGGTGGCGCAGCGGTTTAGCGCCTGTCTTTGGCCCAGGGTGCGATCCTGGAGACCTGGGATCGAATCCCACGTCGGGCTCCCAGTGCATGGAGCCTGCTTCTCCCTCTGCCTGTGTCTCTGCCTCTCTCTCTCTCTCTCTCTCTCTCTCTCTCTGTGACTATCATAAATAAATTAAAAAACAAAAAGAAGTAATTTATTCCACTCAACTTATACTCAAAGAGATGGAGTTTAAAACAGCAATTTTGTAAAACAAACAAACAATCAAACAGATTTTTCATAGATTTTCTTTGTTGTAATTTTTTTTAAGGTAGGGAAAAGTCAAGATTTTTCACTATAGGATGATAATTTAATGTTATTTCTATATTAATCCATGAAATGAATTAAGAAACGAATTAAAATGTTCATATGAGATGGAAGAAGGTAATGTTCTTATAGAATTCAAATTTACTCTAAATGTGATACCCAATATTTTTTCTAAAAATTTGTTAAAATCAGAAGCATTCAGGGCACCTGGGTGGCTCAGCAGAGTGAGTGTCGACTCTTGGTTTCAGCTCAGGTCATGATCTCAGTGTCCTGTGATCAGCCAGCATTGGGTCATGTGCTAAGCATAGAGTCTGCTTGTCCCTTTCCCTCTGCTCCTCCCCTTATCCCCCACTATAAACGTTCTCTTTCTCTCTAAAATAAATAAATCGCTCTAAAAATTATAAGCTCTCAGCGATTAGCACATTCTAAAAATAAGTGTTATATTTACATTCAAAAATACCATTAGAAAGCATAATTGAATGACAAATCCTATTCACATATACAGAACCTGAAGATATAATGTACATAATCACACGTAGAAATCATTCACACCCTTAGGGCCACCTGGGTGACTCAGTGGATTAAGCGACTCTTAATTTTGGCTCAAGTCAGGATCTCATAGTCCTGAGATTAACCCCCCTGCTTAAGATTCTCTGTCTCTCTCTCCCCCTCCTCCATTGATGCTTGCTCTCTCTCTCTCTCTAAAAAAAAAAAAAAAAGAAAGAAAGAAAGAAAAGAAAAAAGAAATAAAATGAAATCATTAACACTTTGTTAGAGAGTGTAAGGGCATACACCTGAAATAGAAATATATTCTTTACTCTGTGTAACTGTATCTGTTCTCCTAAAACATTCCTGTAGTTTCACTGTGACTACACGAATAACAATATTCTTAATTTATAAAATTTTTATAGTTTCTTAGGAAATATTAAAAATCAGAGAAATAAAACAATTTAAAAATACATTTCAAGGGGTTCCTGGGTGGCTCAGTTGGTTGTATCCAACTCTTGATTTCAGCTCAGGTTGTGGTCTCAGGTCATGATTTCACACCCACGTATCTCAAAATAACAGAATATGAAGTACAGAAGTAACACTAGATACATAGAAAAATTAAGGAATAAATTTAATGAATTTTAGTGCCATTTAATTTTTTAAAGAAAATATGGATTATGTAATAGCCATGTAGCAGACTCAAAGATAAATCTATACCTAATTTCTTTTTATTTCAAGTTTGTATTTAAATTCCAGTTAGCTAAAATACTGTGCAACATGAGTTTCAGGTGTAGAATTTAGTAATTTGTCACTCACATACAGCACTTCATGCTCACCACACCATACCCATCGCCTATTTAATCTATCTCTCTGCCCTATACCTAATTTCTTAACCCAAATATAAGTATTACTATGCTACAAACTCATTTGTACTTATACCATATCATACACATAAAAATGAAACTGTAAAATTCAGGAACAACTGTTCTTTTAAAAGAGATCTTTTGAATAAGCTACAGCTTATCCTTACAGATAAGGACAGGAAATGAGAGTTCATAAAATGAAAATCAATGCTTTGACACAGACACACATACATATATAAGGATACATAAAAACAGTGAGAAATAAAAACTCAAACTATTTGCAATTCAACACATGCCAAAATTAGTTTACTCAGGCAAAACATACTTACACATCAATATGACAAAAGACAGCATAAACCTATAAAAACAAGATATAGAATTTAAGTTGTAAAAAAAAATTCAGTTGTCAGTAGTTTGAAATGGTCAATAAATATTAAAATAGATTCGATGTCATCTAAAATTAAATAACCACAAAATTTAAAATAATAGGTCAAATACAACTCCATATTTGGTATATAATTGGCAAATAAAACATGGTTATCAGAATCTGAGGTTGTTCAGAGACTTGCATTTGCTTTTCATATGGATGTAAGTTAGCAAGAGATTTTTGGAGATAAGTCACACGTGAATACTGAAATCTCTTATTTAGATTAGATGGAAAGTTATTAATATGTATACTGTTCTATAACGTGTACTTTTGAGGGTCTAATATTTATTAGTTTTATAACAATACAATTGTCAAACTACTCTTTGTTTAAAAGTTGTGTATTAAATATTTTCCAAAATTTTGACAAAATGTTTGAATTAAATAAACGCTACAGTTCATTTTTTAATTGAATCTGTTCTGTATTTCCATGATGACAAAATGGAAGAACACAAAGAAAACATAATAAGGCTTTAGAATGTTACAGAAACACTTCTAAACATCAATAAATGTTGGATGAATAAATTTAAGATTAATCATTCTCCACAGGATATTTTGTTTCTTTTTGTAATTTAAACTCAATTAGCCACATATAGCACATCCTTAGTGTCAGATGTAGTTTTCAGTAATTCATTAGTTGCGTATAACACTCAGTGCTCATCACATCACCTGCCACAGGATTTCTTAAGAAAGTGAGTTAAAAAAAAAAAAAAAGTGAGTTTAAATTTAAGTTGAGGAAATAATTTGTGGAGAGATGACTATGCTTTTCTCTCTCAGCTCTCAAACACTAATTGTGGAAAAACACTGATGAAAGGAATAGCTTTAAAAATTGAGACAAGATTTTCTGTCATGGTAAACACCACAAAGTATTTAGATATGATTAGCTCATATGGCTTTTGAGGCAAATTTTAATACCTGTTTTCATTAGCTAAAGTTATGTTTCCACGTGAGGTATATGGAGCAAGCTGCTTATGGTTTAGATTACTTTCAAGAGAAATACTAGCACCTAGTAGCTGGCAATATAACCTAGTAGAGTTACATGGTAACTTATGTGACACCAAACTCAGATTTAATTATAATCAAGATCAATATCTTTCAGTTAGAGTGATAATTGTCACAGAACATCTTAATCCCTGTCAATCTCTAGAGCCATGTATCATTTATTCAAAATGATGTTAGTGCTATGGGCATAAAATTAGGTTATCACATTTATTTCATAATAAATACATTTATTTATTTAGTTAGTTGATATATTACAAAAAAACAGATTTATTAAAATTAAATAGAAGTAGAAAAAGATTTGAGGGATGATGAAAGGTAGAGATGAAGAGGACAAAGAAAAACTAAAAGGAAACCTATCAATGATTCTCACCCTATGGGCTTTTGTTGCCCAGAGAGCCATGAACTCACTGCAGACAATGTAGAAGTCCAAGCATTTATCAGTCATCTTTTTGTAGATTATTTTTTTTTTATTTTTTATTTTTTATTTTTTATTTTTATTTATTTTTTTTTTATTGGTGTTCAATTTACTAACATACAGAATAACACCCAGTGCCCGTCACCCATTCACTCCCACCCCCTGCCCTCCTCCCCTTCTACCACCCCTAGTTCGTTTCCCAGAGTTAGCAGTCTTTATGTTCTGTCTCCCTTTCTGATATTTCCCACACATTTCTTCTCCCTTCCCTTATTTTCCCTTTCACTATTATTTATATTCCCCAAATGAATGAGAACATATAATGTTTGTCCTTCTCCGACTGACTTACTTCACTCAGCATAATACCCTCCAGTTCCATCCACGTTGAAGCAAATGGTGGGTATTTGTCATTTCTAATAGCTGAGTAATATTCCATTGTATACATAAACCACATCTTCTTTATCCATTCATCTTTCGTTGGACACCGAGGCTCCTTCCACAGTTTGGCTATCGTGGCCATTGCTGCTAGAAACATCGGGGTGCAGGTGTCCCAGCGTTTCATTGCATTTGTATCTTTGGGGTAAATCCCCAACAGTGCAATTGCTGGGTCGTAGGGCAGGTATATTTTTAACTGTTTGAGGAACCTCCACACAGTTTTCCAGAGTGGCTGCACCAGTTCACATTCCCACCAACAGTGTAAGAGGGTTCCCTTTTCTCCACATCCTCTCCAACATTTGTTGTTTCCTGCCTTGTTAATTTTTCCCATTCTCACTGGTGTGAGGTGGTATCTCATTGTGGTTTTGATTTGTATTTCCCTGATGGCAAGTGATGCAGAGCATTTTCTCATGTGCATGTTGGCCATGTCTATGTCTTCTTCTGTGAGATTTCTGTTCATGTCTTTTGCCCATTTCATGATTGGATTGTTTGTTTCTTTGGTGTTGAGTTTAATAAGTTCTTTATAGATCTTGGAAACTAGCCCTTTATCTGATATGTCATTTGCAAATATCTTCTCCCATTCTGTAGGTTGTCTTTGAGTTTTGTTGACTGTATCCTTTGCTGTGCAAAAGCTTCTTATCTTGATGAAGTCCCAATAGTTCATTTTTGCTTTTGTTTCTTTTGCCTTCGTGGATGTATCTTGCAAGAAGTTACTATGGCCGAGTTCAAAAAGGGTGTTGCCTGTGTTCTTCTCTAGGATTTTGATGGAATCTTGTCTCACATTTAGATCTTTCATCCATTTTGAGTTTATCTTTGTGTATGGTGCAAGAGAGTGGTCTAGTTTCATTCTTCTGCATGTGGATGTCCAATTTTCCCAGCACCATTTATTGAAGAGACTGTCTTTCTTCCAATGGATAGTCTTTCCTCCTTTATCGAATATTAGTTGACCATAAAGTTCAGGGTCCACTTCTGGATTCTCTATTCTGTTCCACTGATCTATGTGTCTGTTTTTGTGCCAGTACCACACTGTCTTGATGACCACAGCTTTGTAGTACAACCTGAAATCTGGCATTGTGATGCCCCCAGATATGGTTTTCTTTTTTAAAATTCCCCTGGCTATTCGGGGTCTTTTCTGATTCCACACAAATCTTAAAATAATTTGTTCTAAATCTCTGAAGAAAGTCCATGGTATTTTGATAGGGATTGCATTAAACGTGTATATTGCCCTGGGTAACATTGACATTTTCACAGTATTAATTCTGCCAATCCATGAGCATGGAATATTTTTCCATCTCTTTGTGTCTTCCTCAATTTCTTTCAGAAGTGTTCTATAGTTTTGAGGGTATAGATCCTTTACATCTTTGGTGAGGTTTATTCCTAGGTATCTTATGCTTTTGGGTGCAATTGTAAATGGGATTGACTCCTTAATTTCTCTTTCTTCAGTCTCATTGTTAGTGTATAGAAATGCCACTGACTTCTGGGCATTGATTTTGTATCCTGCCACGCTACCAAATTGCTGTATGAGTTCTAGCAATCTTGGGGTGGAGACTTTTGGGTTTTCTATGTAGAGTATCATGTCATCGGCGAAGAGGGAGAGTTTGACTTCTTCTTTGCCAATTTGAATGCCTTTAATGTCTTTTTGTTGTCTGATTGCTGAGGCTAGGACTTCCAGTACTATGTTGAATAGCAGTGGTGAGAGTGGACATCCCTGTCTTGTTCCTGATCTTAGGGGAAAGGCTCCCAGTGCTTCCCCATTGAGAATGATATTTGCTGTGGGCTTTTCATAGATGGCTTTTAAGATGTCGAGGAATGTTCCCTCTATCCCTACACTCTGAAGAGTTTTGATCAGGAATGGATGCTGTATTTTGTCAAATGCTTTCTCTGCATCCAATGAGAGGATCATATGGTCCTTGGTTTTTCTCTTGCTGATATGATGAATCACATTGATTGTTTTACGGGTGTTGAACCAGCCTTGTGTCCCAGGGATAAATCCTACTTGGTCATGGTGAATAATTTTCTTAATGTACTGTTGGATCCTATTGGCCAGTATCTTGTTGAGAGTTTTTGCATCCATGTTCATCAGGGATATTGGTCTGTAATTCTCCTTTTTGGCGGGGTCTTTGTCTGGCTTTGGAATTAAGGTGATGCTGGCTTCATAGAACGAATTTGGAAGTACTCCATCTCTTTCTATCTTTCCAAACAGCTTTAGGAGAATAGGTATGATTTCTTCTTTAAACGTTTGATAAAATTCTCCTGGGAAGCCATCTGGCCCTGGACTCTTGTGTCTTGGGAGGTTTTTGATGACTGCTTCAATTTCCTCCCTGGTTATTGGCCTGTTCAGGTTTTCTATTTCTTCCTGTTCCAGTTTTGGTAGTTTGTGGCTTTCCAGGAATGCGTCCATTTCTTCTAGATTGCCTAATTTATTGGCGTATAGCTGTTCATAATAGGTTTTTAAAATCGTTTGTATTTCCTTGGTGTTGGTAGTGATCTCTCCTTTCTCATTCATGATTTTATTAATTTGAGTCTTCTCTCTCTTCTTTTTAATAAGGCTGGCTAATGGTTTATCTATCTTATTAATTCTTTCAAAGAACCAACTCCTGGTTCTGTTGATCTGTTCCACAGTTCTTCTGGTCTCGATTTCGTTGAGTTCTGCTCGAATCTTTATTAGCTCCCTTCTTCTCTTGGGTGTAGGATCTATTTGCTGTTTTTTCTCTAGCTCCTTTATGTGTAAGGTTAGCTTTTGTATTTGAGTTCTTTCAAGTTTTTGAATGGATGCTTGTATTGCGATGTATTTCCCCCTTAGGACTGCTTTTGCTGCATCCCAAAGATTTTGAACGGTTGTATCTTCATTCTCATTAGTTTCCATGAATCTTTTTAATTCTTCCTTAATTTCCTGGTTGACCCTTTTATCTTTTAGCAGGATGGTCCTTAACCTCCATGTGTTTGAGGTCCTTCCAAACTTCTTGTTGTGATTTAGTTCTAATTTCAAGGCATTATGGTCCGAGAATATGCAGGGGACAATCCCAATCTTTTGGTATCGGTTCAGACCCGATTTGTGACCCAATATGTGGTCTATTCTGGAGAAAGTTCCATGTGCGCTTGAGAAGAATGTGTATTCAGTTGAGTGTGGATGTAAAGTTCTGTAGATATCTGTGAAATCCATCTGGTCCAGTGTATCATTTAAAGCTCTCGTTTCTTTGGAGATGTTTTGCTTAGAAGACCTATCGAGTATAGAAAGAGCTAGATTGAAGTCACCAAGTATAAGTGTATTATTATCTAAGTATTTCTTCACTTTGGTTAATAATTGATTTATATATTTGGCAGCTCCCACATTCGGAGCATATATATTGAGGATTGTTAAGTCCTCTTGTTGAATAGATCCTTTAAGTATGATATAGTGTCCCTCTTCATCTTTCACTACAGTCTTTGGGGTAAATTTTAGTTTATCTGATATAAGGATGGCTACCCCTGCTTTCTTTTGAGGACCATTCGAATGGTAAATGGTTCTCCAACCTTTTATTTTCAGGCTGTAGGTGTCCTTCTGTCTAAAATGAGTCTCTTGTAGACAGCAAATAGATGGGTCCTGCTTTTTTATCCAGTCTGAAACCCTGCGCCTTTTGATGGGGTCATTAAGCCCGTTCACATTCAGAGTTACTATTGAGAGATATGAGTTTAGTGTCATCATGATATCTATTCAGTCTTTGTTTTTGTGGACTGTTCCACTGAACTTCTTCTTAAAGGGGAATTTTAAGAGGCCCCCTTAAAATTTCTTGCAGAGCTGGTTTGGTGGTCACATATTCTTTTAGTTGCTGCCTGTCTTGGAAGCTCTTTATCTCTCCTTCCATTTTGAATGAGAGCCTTGCTGGATAAAGTATTCTTGGTTGCATGTTCTTTTCATTTAGGACCCTGAATATATCCTGCCAGCCCTTTCTGGCCTGCCAGGTCTCTGTGGAGAGGTCTGCTGTTACCCTAATACTCCTCCCCATAAAAGTCAGGGATTTCTTGTCTCTTGCTGCTTTAAGGATCTTCTCCTTATCTTTGGAATTTGCAAGCTTCACAATTAAATGTCGAGGTGTTGAACGGTTTTTATTGATTTTAGGGGGGGATCTCTCTATTTCCTGGATCTGAATGCCTGTTTCCCTTCCCATATTAGGAAAGTTTTCAGCTAGAATTTGTTCAAATACATATTCTGGCCCTCTGTCCCTTTCGGCGCCCTCGGGAACCCCAATTAAACGTAGGTTTTTCTTCCTCAGGCTGTCGTTTATTTCCCTTAATCTATCTTCATGGTCTTTTAATTGTTTGTCTCTTTTTTCCTCAGTTTCCCTCTTTGCTGTCAACTTGTCTTCTAGGTCACTCACTCGTTCTTCCACCTCGTTAACCCTCGTCGTTAGGACTTCTAGTTTGGATTGCATCTCATTCAATTGATTTTTAATTTCTGCCTGATTAGCTCTAAATTCTGCAGTCATGAAGTCTCTTGAGTCCTTTATACTTTTTTCTAGAGCCACCAGTAGGTGTATAATAGTGCTTCTGAATTGGCTTTCTGACATTGAATTGTAATCCAGATTTTGTAACTCTGTGGGAGAGAGGACTGTTTCTGATTCTTTCTTTTGAGGTGAGGTTTTCCTTCTAGTCATTTTGCTCAGTGCAGAGTGGCCAAAAGCAAGTTGTATTGGGAAAAAGAGAAAAAGAGAGGAGAGAAAGAAGGAAAGAAAAGAGAAAGAGAAAAAAAAAGGGAAGAAAAAGAAAAAAAAACGAAAAAAAAAAAAAAAAGAAGAAGAAAAAGAGAAAGAAAGAGAAAGGAGAAAAAAAGGGGGTGGGGGAAGGAAACAAATCAAAAAGCAAAACAAAACAAAACCAAAAACAAAAACAAAAACAAACAAACAAAAAAAGAACCACGGGGGAGTATCTTCTGATTCTGTGTTCTTTAAGACCCTTGGCTTCTCCTGGAAGTTGTCCGTCTAGCTGGTGTTCTGGGGGAGGGGCCTGTTGTGCTGATTTTCAGGTGTTAGCAGTTGGGGGAGCTGCTGTGCCCCTGCCTGGCGCAGGGCTCGGTGGGGGTTGTTTACCCCGTGAGGCCGCAGGAGGAACAGCCCCAGTGGCGGGGCAGCTCTGGAAACCTGGATTCAGCTCCGGCAGGAACTCCGTCTGCAGGGCCTGGAGGCTCCGGGGCGGGGCCGCTGATGTGCTCAGCTCGGGGCAGGAGCGTCCTCGCTGTCCTGGACCCTCCCGGCCTCTGCCTGTCCCGGGGGAGGCCGGATCCTGGGCTGTGTCCCGGCGCCCTGTGCTCCGGAGCCTGCGCTGGTGGATTCGCGCTCCCGGGCCACGCAGCCCCCTCCGCGGAGCCGCCGCCCGAGCCCCTCCGAGCTGCTCCTGGAACCGCGCAGCCCCCTCCGCACGGAGCCTCTTCCTCTGCCCGAGCCCTCCGAGCTGTTCCCGGGGCCGTGTAGCCCCCTCCGCGGAGCCGCCCGAACCCCTTCAGCTGCTCCGGGTCCCGCCGGGTCCCGCCGTGCCCGCTGCAGCCCTTAGGGAGCTCGGCGCACTCTCCTGGGCGCGCAGTTGCTCTGTTAGTGTCCCCGGGAGCCCGAGGGCATCCTCGCCCTCCCGGGTCCTGCTCCACCTCCCCGCGAGCCCCTTTCCCCCGGGAAGGTCGGTGCAGCTCCTGCTCCTCCGGGACGGGGCTCTCCTGTCCTGGGGACACTCGCCCCGGCCTCAGCCCGGCTCCTCGCGGCCCCTCCCCCTTGGAGGCCTTTGTTCCTTTATTTCTTTTTCCCCGTCTTCCTACCTTGATAGAAGCGCGAACTCTTCTCACTGTTGCATTCCAGCTGGTCTCTCTTTAATTCTCAGGCCGAATTCATAGATTCTCAGGATGATTGGAAGGTTTTCTAGGTAATTTGGTGGAGACAGGTGATTTGGGAACCCTACTCTTACGCCATCTTGCTCCTCCCCCTTTTTGTAGATTATTGAATAAAATTTTACATGCATATATATATTTTTCAGAGTATTCATTGCTATGATTAATAATATACAATTAATTCAAGATTACTCAGTTACAACTATATTTTGTAATGTCTTTTTTCAATATACAATTGCTGAGAGCAAAATTATTCCTTATATGAATAGATAAAAAGTTTACCCCGAACAAGTCCTTACACTTAAATTGGCTAGAAACTACTGCTTTATGCAACTAAAGTACATACGATATGTTTTTTCTATTTTATTCTTCAATTATTTATTTAGTTATTTATTTAGTTATAAATTTATTTATTCATGAAAGACACAGAAAGAGAGGCAGAGACATAGGCAGAGGGAGAAGCAGGCTCCCTGTGGGGACCCTGATAGGGAACTCGATCCCAGGACCCCAGGATCACGCCCTGAGCCAAAGGCAGCTTCTCAACCTCTGAGTCACCTAGGCATCCCTCAAGTTTTTATTTAAATTCTAGTTTATAATCATATAGTGTAATATCTGTTTCAGGAGTAAAATTTAGTGATTCATCACTTACATGTAACACCTAGTGCTCAAGGCAATAAGGACCCTCCTTAATACTCATCATCCATTTAGCCCATTCCCCACTCCCCTCCCCTCCATCAACTCTCAATTTATTCTCTACAGTTAAGAGCCTCTTATGCTTTCCTCCCTCTCTTTTCCCCTTCCCCTATGTTCATCTGTTTTGTTTCTTAAATTCCACATATGAGTGAAATCATGTTGTCTTTCTCTGACTGACTTGTTTCATTTAGCATAATACACTCTATTTCCATTCACACCATTAAAAAATGGCAAGATTTCATTATTTATGATGGTTGAGTAATATTCCATTATATTTATATATGGAATATATATAATATTATATATGTAATATTCCATTATATATACGTTGAAAAAAAATATATATATAATACTACTCTTCTGGTATTATGTACAATATTATATATATATAAATATATATATATATATATATATTTATATATATATATATATATCACTTTTTTAATCTATTCATCCGGTGAAGGATATTTGGGCTTTCTATACTATGGCTTTTGCTGATAATGCTATTAACATCAGGGTGCATGTGTTTCTTTGAATAGGTATTTTTCTATCCTTTGGATAAATATCTAGGAATGCAATTACTAGGTCATAGGGTAGTTCTAGTTTTCACTTTTAAAGGAACCTCCATACTGTTTTCCAGAGTGGCTGTACCAGTTTGCATTCCCACCAGCAGTGTAAGAGGGGTCCTTTGTCTCCACAACTTTGCCAACTTCTCTTGTTTCCTGTTAATTATAGCCATTATGACCAGTGTATGGTGGTATCTCATCATAGTTATGATTTGCATTTCCTTGATGATGAGTGATGAGCATCTTTTCATGTGTATGTTAGCCATCTGTATGTCTTTTTCAGAAAAATACCTATTCATGTCTTCTGCCCATTTCTTAACTGGATTATTTCTGTTTTGGGTGTTGAGTTTGATAAGTTCTTTATAAATTTTGGAAAGTAACCCTTTATCAGATATATCATTTGCAAATATCTTCTTTCATTCCATAAGTTGTCTTTTAATTCTGTGATTGTTCCCTTGCAATCAAATTTACAACAAGGCCCAGAGACCCATAACTTTAATTTCAGTGAACATTTATATTATTCCCAAGACGGATAACCACACCTGGATAGATGGACATATTAATATGGAAATGAATGTTGTCGAGAATATGAAAGATAATTACTTCTATGCACTTTCAAGGCCATTTTGAAGTGAATGGCACTGCCTCTCAATTTAAAAAGAGCAAGAACAAGAAAGGTAAAGAAAGAATTCACTGAGTGCATTTTTAAAGAGAATGATAAAACTAGTGTTTAGAGGGTGAGATGGGCCAGGCTGGAAAAAACTAGGAGTGAGACACCACTCAAAATTCAAGGGTGGAAAAGAAGAAGGGGGAGTGGCCACCACATAGGTGCAGAGTGATTAGTTTAGAGTTGCAGAGTTCAGGCAGGAAATGAGTCCAGAAAATAGATCTTCGCAGTTGAAGTCGAAGGGAAAAGCTGGGGTAAATGTTAAAAACAGGGTCAAATATTTTTTAAAAATAGGCAAATTAGGATGACTTTACACCAAAATGGAGGATTTTTTTTCTCAACTAAAGGCATCATGGAGAATGTTAATAGGCAATACCCAGATAGAAGTCATTGGCAGATTTTACTAATAGTTTTAGGTTAGAATATCTAAGAACCACCTGCAAATAGACAAGAAAAGCTCCAAATTAACAATAAAAATAATAAATTAAATCAACTACTTTATGTGAGAAGTAAGCACAAATGACATAAAGGTGTCTCTCCAGCACGGACTGGACGCTCAGACACAGTAGCAATAAAAGAAATACAGTGTCTGTAAAGCATGAAAACTTGCAGTATCACTTATTTACCATCTAGAAAATAACAGGCGGGATGCCTGGGTTTAGTGCCTCAGCGGGTTAGTGCCTGCCCTTGGCCCTGGGCGTGATCCTGGAGTCCAGAGACTGACACCCACACTGGGCTCCCTGCATAGAGCCTGCTTCTCCCACTGCCTATGTCTCTGCCTCTCTCTTTCTCTGTGTCTCCCATGAATAAATAAATAAAATATTAAAAAGAAAACAATAGAGGCTTAAAAACCATAGCAATAAGAAATATAATTTATGAATTACTGATAGGAGACTAGAGAATACACATGAATCTGTGAGTGCATATGAGCCTCCATGAACCTGGTGAGAAGAATTACATAGTAACCACACAAAGGCACATTGGGTCACAGTAAAAGGGAACAACATAAAAGAATAATAAAATGGAGATCTTGAAATAGACTGAATTATGGTTAATAATTATTATATTATATAATAAATAGACTGAATTATTATTAATAATTATTTCCTGGGCTCAGTAGGAATTGCCAGACTATCTGTCTACACCTAACTCATTTTCACTTGTCTTCTTACAATATTCTCTATGAGTTAAGCATTTGATTAATAGTCCACTGACACTGGTACTGTAGGTCTGTTTCTAATATCAGTATTTGCCCATATAGGAACACATGAGCTTTATCCACAAATAAACTCTGGAGGGTCACAGTGTTCTATGGATGCTCCAGTATTAATATGTCTCTGCATAGTTCTGGCCTGTCTTGTTTACCTCCATCTTTATGTATCCTGTGTATATAATCAGAGGACTTCTGGGCTTTCCTAAGCCTAATGAGACCTCCCAAACATCATAATATCCCATTACAAGGCAGCCATGGCTAACTACCATCTTGTCCACAGAGACCGTAATGTCCCCAAAGTCATTGCTGTCATACATTTAATCATTCTTGAGTAAGTAACTTTGTCTGGACACCGCACTGGAAAACCATCATTTGAAGATTCGCAGAGAACAACTATTCAGGTTATTCTATGAGGTATTATTTTAGATCAATCAAGTGGCAGTCAAGTAGGAAAAGAAGATTTCTAGGTAGAGAAATCACAATGTATGTTTACAAAAGACATTTGAGTATTTGAGTAACGTCAGGTGGTACTAGAGAAAGAAGGAAATATTCTCAGAGGTTAAAAAGCATAAATTCAGCATTCTTGCTTCTTTTTTTTAAATTTTTATTTATTTATGATAGTCACAGAGAGAGAGAGAGAGAGAGAGAGAGGCAGAGACACAGGCAGAGGGAGAAGCAGGCTCCATGCACCGGGAGCCCGATGTGGGATTCGATCCTGGGTCTCCAGGATCGCGCCCTGGGCCAAAGGCAGGCGCTAAACCGCTGCGCCACCCAGGGATCCCCAGCATTCTTGCTTCTATGCAAGAATCTAAGAAGTTCCTGTTACAGAGTGGTTTCTGGTTATGTAACTCACAGTAGTCACAATGTTGAAAGATTAAATTCTAAGAAAACCAAGGGTAGCAAATGACCATGGAGATGTTGGCCATCTCTAAAGTGTCAGAGGCATGAATTGTAGGATAAAAATCTGTGAATTATTTAAGACTGCAGACCGTATGTACAAAAACAGACATTTTGTACTCAGAATTTAATGAGAGTATACTAGGTTTCAGTATCTTCTTTTCTGTGATACAGTTTCATGAAGGAGATGAATGTGAAAAAAGACACAAATAATTCAGTAAATTAGAGATATTCTCATTAGCTTGAAGGCAATTGTTGACCTACTTTGCTAAAGCAGTTTCACTTCTCTGGAGGGGCAATATACTAATGCTACAAAATAAGGAATTTTCAATATTCTTCCAAGAAATATGTGAGAATGGGCTGAGATAAGTGCGGAACAGGAAAACATTAGTGAGTTTTAAAGTGAGCACTATTGACTAAGAGGATGCTGTGGTGAGGAAGAAGTTCAAAGTTAAGAGGACACAGGTTACTGATTTAGTGAATCTAAGAGTAGATTATTGGTTGGGAGGATACATGAGTGGGTGATCCAGTAAGGAAATGGGGAAGGATTCCTTCCCTTATGTCTTTGCATAGGGGTGGTGAAGATAGATATACATTTAAAAGCATTTGCAAGTAGAACAGGGACTTTCAGGGAATTTATAATTCTTAATAATCTTCCCTTCTAAGTAGCAGTATCTAATCATGTATAAAGACAAGATAGTTGGGATCCCTGGGTGGCTCAGTAGTTGAGCATCTGCCTTCAGCCCAGGGCGTGATCCTGGAGTCCTGGGATCAAGTCCCACATCGGGCTCCCTGCATGGAGCCTGCTTCTCCCTCTGCCTGTGTCGCTGCCTCTGTCTCGCTCTGTCATGAATAAATAAATAAAATCTTAAAAAAAAGGGACAAGATAGTAAGTCTAGGTCAATTGAATCTATTAATAGATAACATTTGTTGAGCATTCCAGCCACTTTTATTAATGAAAATTCTTTACTGTATTAATATGTACTTATTTACATGCATATTCTTATTTAATTCTTTTAGAAACCATCTGAATGAGTACATGCTCTTGTTATGCCACCATACTCTCAAAGAAACAAAGGCATGATTTTTATGAGGTGGGAATCAAACACCTGTTAAGTGGAATAGTCAGACTTTCTACCTATGAAATGCTATTCTTTGAATATTGTTTCTCATAATAATGGCTAACACTTATAAGGTGCTTACTATGTGCCAGGTGGCTGACCAAACATTTCATGTAATTGGGTTATATACTTTTCAAAATTACACTATCAAATGAAAGACATTTTTATTACCTGCATTTTGGAGTTCAGAAAATTGAGCTATAGTTGAAGTAATACTAATACCTATAGCTATGATTTCCCCCAGTAGTACTCAATAGCTCAGGTGCAGAAGCAAACAAGCTGGAGACAATGTGAGAGAGCTGCAAAATAGATGAGAAAGAAAGTGTTCCAGAGGAAGGATTCCTGTCCCCTTTGAAGAGTCCTTTTAGGGATCCCTGGGTGGCGCAGCGGTTTAGCGCCTGCCTTTGGCCCAGGGCGCGATCCTGGAGACCCAGGATCGAATCCCACGTCGGCTCCCGGTGCATGGAGCCTGCTTCTCCCTCTGCCTATGTCTCTGCCTCTCTCTCTCTCTCTCTCTCTGTCTCTGTGACTATGATAAATGAATAAAAGAAAAATCAAGAGTCCTTGTAGCAGGACTAAGTATCAAGTTGGCATGAGACAGATTAGTAGGAGAAAATCAGGTGTAGTAGTAGACATGGAATTTTCAAGGACAGTCACTTCAAATGAGATCTATATGTCATCCTGAACTAAAGAGAAGGTAGATCTCAAAGAAAGATTGCAGTTCACAGGGCAAAAAGCAGAGCAAATGTTTGGTAATGATGTTTCCACTGCTATACAAATGGGTCACTCGGGTAAAATTTACCTCTGCTAGTAATGCTTATTCTGGGAAAGACCCTCAATTTATATTGCTCAATGTACTTAAGGGAGGGATAAAAGTTTCTCTTGAGCCTGTAAGGTCTTGATACTCTTCAGTTCAAAAGAATCTTCATGCCAAAGTGGCCCATCTGGAGGCAGCCTGCCCTTGGTCCCTACAAAAGCAAACGGAATAAGATATTTGGGTATGCTAATAAGTAAAAGTTTGAAGTGATGTTCCACCAAATCTGTTTATCTGGAGAGAAGGAATTAATGCTGGGTGTTAAAGTATGGAAAAAGAATGAGATTTTATATTCATGATGCAGTGTTTTGGAATTTAAGTTTTCAGAGGAGGCACGGTTACAGATGATGATAAATCTATGTGGGATGATATATAGTGTAGTGAATTCATCATTGAAGGAAGAAAAGTGGGAATGATGAATGGCCAGTGGGTTAGAAAGGATCTAAATGTACAGATTTC
This sequence comes from Canis aureus, assembly GCF_053574225.1. Taxonomy (NCBI): domain Eukaryota; kingdom Metazoa; phylum Chordata; class Mammalia; order Carnivora; family Canidae; genus Canis; species Canis aureus. Next base: position 21,562 of record NW_027554479.1, read on the forward strand.
AAAGCCGTGTATTAATATAACACAATACAGGTGGAAATATAAAGTAAAGCCAGATAGCAGTGTTTAATGAATATGGGGGAGACCTAGTTATTTATCGACATCAAAGTGGATGATGAAGAGTGTTTGAAGTGGGAAATATGGAACTACAGTGAGATGAAAAGTACCAGTGCAAGGGGAGAGTATCTTGGACACTCCAGTTTAGGGCAACTTAAGAGAATCTTAAAAGAACTTTTTCTTTTCCTTACTTATTGGTATGTCTTTGTTTTTTGTAAGATGGAAAATGGGGTAAATTTTATACAATGAAGCTGAAGCTGCAGACATGAGTTTTCTTTATTTTCTATGTCTTTTTGTTGTTGTTGGGAAAAAATTGGCTTTAATTATCTTTCAAAATACACCTAAGCCTTTTCCTCAAGTCCCTCCACCTCCCAAAATGTTTAAGAGGCTGATAATATAGATTTGGCCCATATAAATTGTTGCTCTCGACTATTTCAAAATACTTATTCCTTGAATGATAGCAAAATTTGGAATAATAAAAGCTTCTGGAAAAAAATGAAAACAGCTATATACATACATACACATATATATGTGTATGTATGTATATAGTAATGAAAACGACTAACCTGTATTAGCACATTCCCGTATGAACAGAATGAGGTTTGGGACTTATGTCTGTCACTGAAAACCATAGTCACCAAATGCTGCTCTCCATGTCTCAAAATAATTCCCTCTGTACCCATTTAGGGTACAGCACATAGGGATTCTTTGGATGTCATACTATACTTCCATACTGTGTTGCTTTTGCTTTTTGCAAGGAAGCACAGCGTAGATGAAAATTAAGAGAATGTATTATCTTTGATTAAACTGGAGGCGGAATGTGTTTATTGATGAAGGGTATTTAGTAAGTCTAGAACCACCACCTTCCCCATGTGCAAACAGAACATAACATGCTCTCATGATTAAAAACCACCTTGACACTATCATAACATTATCTAACAGAAAGAATGTCTCAGTTAATGTCTAATCACTGACAGTTTAGCTGCTTCCTCTGTATCAGAAAGTGAGCAAAACACTGGAGACACAAAGTCTTTAATATATGCTCTTTTTACTTCATGTCTCATATTGATAGTGGAGTACTTAGGACAAGTAAAGGAATAGCTACCACAAGATGTAATATTTGTGCTCATCAATGTATGTGAAAGATATGGGAGCATAGGAAGGTTCATCACAGTTTGAAGTAGACAACAAGCACTTGAGAGAATCAGAAAATGTTCAACAGGATTTGAAAAGACAGATTAAAGTTTATAAAGCAGATGAGGGAAAAATTAATCAAGTCCAAATGTAGAGACAGTTTAAAGTCATAAAGAATAAAACCATATTGTATGATCCCAGACCTGCTAGAAGTTCTGGGTTACTCTGAAACTAAGTAACGGCAAGACTGGAAGCTTGAGAGATGCAAAAAAAGCATAGAGTGAATTAACATTTTTTGGAATAAGACAATACTTTTAATGATAAGACTTTAAGCAAAATAATCATATCTGACTTTTAAAAGATAATTGATGATGTGAGGAGGTGGACTTTATAAAGAAAAGCCAGAAACAGGAGAAATAATTAGGAGGCTATGCCGCAGACTTTATGGGAGTTAATAAATGTCACAGATAGAGGAAAGGATGAATGACATGCTGAATTTCATGGATATCAAATCATTAAATTCAGTGAGATATAATGGCTGCTTGATTGTACTGTTAAGGTTTTAAAGGGCAAAGGGTCAAGGATAACTCTGAGATTTTTGGTTGAAAGGACCATGTGACAGCTGTTGCCAACAAATGAGAGACAGGCAGATAGTGGGGGAGCTTTGAGGAAAACAGTGAACATCGTGTGGCATATCTCCAACTGTGATTATTTAAGTCATGGTATAAACATGCTAAATATAATAAAACAGAACATAGAAAGCATTGCATGCTCTACTAGCATCATGCTCTCTGGAGGGGCAGATTGCAGGCCACAGATTCGGCTAACTAACCCTGATGCAGGTAAAATGCTAAAGTTGGGAGGCAGAAGGAACATGGTATCTGTATGTTTCAGAAACAAATGCAAAATCAGAACTAACAGGAAGCTAGAGGGGTGGGCAGGCTTTCTGACTTCCCTGGCAATCTGTCTGGTAAATAGAAGGTAATAAGCAACCTTATTGACCTCATTCAAAATAGGCTGCCATGTTCTTGGAGTTGTTTCCCTATAGATCCCTGAGTTACACATTCCAGGAGCCTGGCCTCTCTCTAAATTGAAACTACTTAACCTCTTTCTCCCAGTATTGTCTTTTATTTAAAGAGAGAGAGAGACATTCTATCTATCTTTCTATCATCTATCTATCTTTCTATCTATCACACAGATGGAAATAGCCAGAGAGAGCATGCGTAGGGTTGGAGATGGGGGTGGGGTGTGGGAGAGGGCCATATGAGCAGGGAGAAGCAGACTCCTTGCTGGGCAGGGAACCTGAGGTAAGGCTCAATCCCAGGACCCTGGGATTATGACCCAAACCAATTACAGAGGCTTAACAAACTGGGCCACCCAGACACCCCTTAGTATTGCCTTATAAGTAAATTTACTGATGCCTATAGACCTACTTTTATGACTAAGTATGTATGTATCACAAAGCAATTAAGCTTATTTTTCGTTCTGTGTAATTTTTTCTACCTAGAAATCATGTTTATACTTCTAGATGTACTACTCACTTGCTGTATACTGAGTTCTCTGCCAAACATCCTCTTGAATTTTTGGTTTTCCTAAATGGAAGAACATGGAAAAACCTACAAACCTATAAAGATCTTTTTATTAAACTTAAACATCTTTTATAATTTAAATGTTCAATATTCCCAATTTCTTGCCCCAAATTCTTATCTCTACCTGAGGTTATGGAGCTCACATCCAATGTGACAATCCAAAATTCTGGGTCTCTGTATTCTGGATAATGTTTAAATTCTGAATTCTTCTGAAATATTTATAATGATTAACTCAAATTTGAATTCTCACTTTCTTATATGGAAACACCTCAGGTACTTACTCACATAGGTCCAGAATAGCATATACTTAAGAGGAGAATATGCACATTAATTATAACCAGAATGTTTTTTTTCTGAACAGATATTACATGAAAATTCAAACCAAGAGGTATTGCCAATAGGAATATTTATTAATATTTATTGAACTTGCGTATCAGATGAGTTTCAGGAGTAGATATTGGGAACAATTAAAAATTTTTAAAAAGGCAACGTATGAAGACGAGCGTGTGAATTTCTGAATTGCTATTTTAGGAGGAAATTTGATCCTCAGAAGTGGGTTTGAGGGCCATTACTGGAACAAAAGGACAAGACCAGTGAGGGATCATGAAAAGATGCTTGTAGCACTGAGACCTGGAGTACTGGATTGGAATTACTTTGCTCTCACTGTCATTAGCCAGGTTGCAAAGCAAGGGTCAAGGCCAGGAATCCGGGGAGCAGAATGCCAAATGGACTTATATTATTTCCATTAGTTAAAAATGTGTGTTGATAGCAATGTCTAAATTATCTGAAGGAATGAGGAAATGAAATTTTCAAAAAAGAAAAATAATTGTCAAGGCAGGTAACTTATTTTCAATTTTCCCCCATCACTTAAAATGCTAAATTAAGTTTCATGTAAACCTTTTTAAAAATTGCATATGGTAACAGCATCTAATGTTGCATACAGTTAACTGTTTTTGGATAGCTCAGAAAAAAAAAAAAACAGTTTTTCCTCATTATTTGAAACACAGTATACAGTTAAAAAATTGGGTGGATTGATCAATGCAGTATTTTAGGTACTTACTTGTTTTAGAATTACATAAAAAGTTGTAGAAATATAGCCATGGCAAAAAAAAAAAAAAAAAAAAAAAAACAACAACTTGTGTTCTGGACAATATTAATTTAAAATTCTGATGACAGATCTGTGTTTTTCTACTATTTTCAGCTAATACCCCTCACTTTTGATACATGCTTCTAATATCCTGTCCTCCTTCTGATTATCTTTAAGATCTTTTCTGAAATAAGAAGGCATTAGTCATGGGTGAGAATAAGGTTTTATTTTTAATCTTCACAAGAATTTTGGTTATATTTAAGCTGCTTGAATTTCTTATTATGCATTCCTGATTATTTAAGTTGTCTGTGGTCTACCATATTGTTAAAATTACAATTGCCTTTTGTATAACCTGCAAATCATTGTATATATGCATGTGTGCATCTGTGTGTTTGTGTATGCCTGCATGAATGTTCACACTTGATTGAAAATTCCTTGAGAGCAGTGGCCTTTGTCTTTCTTTCTTTTTTTTTTTTATAAATTTATTGTTTATTGGTGTTCAATTTGCCAACATATAGAATAACACCCAGTGCTCATCCCATCAAGTGTCCCCTCAGTGCCCGTCACTCAGTCACCCCCACCCCCAGCCCACCTCCCCTTCCACCACCCCTAGTTCCTTTCCCAGAGTTAGGAGTCTCTCATGTTCTGTCTCCCTTTCTGATATTTCCCACTCATTTTTTCTCCTTTCCCCTTTATTCTCTTTCACTATCTTTTATATTCCCCAAATGAATGAGACCATGTAATGTTTGTCCTTCTCTGATTGACTTATTTCACTCAGCATAATACCTTCCATCCACGTCGAAGCAAATGGTGGGTATTTGTCATTTCTAATGGCTGAGGAATATTCCATTGTATACATAGACCACATCTTCTTTATCCATTCATCTTTCAATGGACACCGAGGCTCCTTCCACAGTTTGGCTATTGTGGCCTTTGTCTTTCTTAAAGCAAAGTTGATGTCTATATCACACAATTCAAAAAATCCTAGACACAAAGAAGCAGAAATTTTACCACTGCTTGTATACTTAATAGATAATGGAAATATAAAACTAGAACAGAAAAAACACTGAACAGAGAAGAGAAAATTTAAAAAGAAGTCCATCTTATTTGCAAATAAAGATACCGGGGTCCATAACGGGGAAGTGATTAACCCAACAACTTACAGAAGTTTTAGAGAAGAGTCAGCCCTTCACATAGGCTATTTTAGTGTGCCTGGAATCTCCATAAATAAATAATTATTCTGTCAACTTGATTTCTTCCTATAGGAAACTAGCCTCACTACTTTGCACCAGAGCATGCAAACTCTCCAGTTTTAATATGGCAGACAATGCTACACATAGCTACATCTCATCTTTTTTCCTGGTTGGTATTCCTGGTTTGCAAGCTTTTCACTGCTGGATTGGCATCCCTGTCTGCCTCCTGTTTGCCCTGGCCCTGCTGGGGAACAGTGTAATCATCATCACCATCAAAATAGAACCCAGCCTCCACCTGCCTGTGTATTTCTTCCTTTGTATGCTGGCAGTGAATGACATGGCTCTTGTCTCTTCCACAGCCCCCAAGATGCTGGGTATCTTCTGGTTGGATGCTCACAAGTTTGACTTTAGTATCTGTCTAGCACAAATGTATTTTATCCACACATTCTGCATAATTGAGTCAGCCCTCTTGGTTGCCATGGCCTTCGACCGATATGTAGCTATTTGTATCCCACTGCGTTATACAACCATCTTGACAACACCAATGGTCACTAAAATGGGTCTAGCTGGTGTGATCCGAGCTACCTTTATGGTTTTGCCCTGTCCTCTTCTTATTAAAAGGCTACCATATTACACTAAATATGTTATCAATCATGCCTACTGTGAGCACATGGCTGTGGTGAAGTTGGCCAGTGCCAACACCCTCATTAACAGAGCATATGGAATCTCTGTGGCCCTTTCAGTGATGGTGTTGGACCTAGGGCTCATCGCCACATCCTATATCAAGATCCTTCAGGCAGTCTTCCGGCTATCTTCTCAGAATGCCCGCTCTAAAGCTCTGGGCACCTGTGCTGCCCATGTCTGCACTCTACTTGGATTCTACACACCTGCACTATTTAGTTTCCTAACTCACCGTATTGGCAAGAAGGTACCTTCAAGCATTCATATAATCTTTGCAAGTTTGTATCTTTTGGTGCCTCCCACAGTCAATCCCCTGGTGTATGGTGTCAAGACCAAACAGATTCGTGACCGTGTGGTCAGTCTCTTCCTCTCAAACAAGATTATTTCTGGAAACTAAAATATGATGTAAATACAAACCCGTATTGGCAGATTCTGTTTTATGAAATCATGGTACATTAACAATAGTTGCAACTTTGTCCCCAACATACAATTTCTCAATTCAGTTTTATTTCTCAGCAGGGATATTTGATGTTGTACATTTTTCTCTCTTTTTTCATTTTTTAATATTTCCCTTTCTTTCTCTTGGAAATAAGCTTCATGGGAAGCGTTCAATAAATACTTGCAATAATTGTTATTTATTATTGACATTATTTTGTATTCTATATTTATGAATAATATTTCATGATATTCACAAATGTGAAATAAATAGGTTAATTTTTGTAATAATTTAAAAGTTCTCAGTATATTGGACAATGTAATTTATGAAAACAATTTTTTTTTTCCAATTCACACTCTTACATGTACTGATTAAAATTCTTCAGTAAAAGTCGTCATTTTCAAGTTTCAGTTATAACAGTTGTAATAATGGCTTAACAGTCACATAATGATCATTGTGGGTTTGGCTGTTTACTAAGCCTTTTACATTTATTTACTCCTTTAGTCCACAAAACTATACTATGATGTGGGTAGTATTATTATTTTCCTCGTACCAAGTAGGAAACTGAGGCACAAAAAGGTTTAGTAAATTGCATAAAGGTAACTCCCCTAGCACAAGGCAATGTAAAATTGAACCCAGGGACTCTGGTTTTCAAAATACATGCTCTGTATTATGCAATATTGCCCACTAATATGCTTATACTTACTTGCCTTATAAATTTGGAAGCTTATTCCTCTAAACCTTTTAATTTTTTATCCTCCTACATCTCCTCTTCTTTTCTATATTGTGGTAGATATTTCTTAATTTCTTTAAAATCCCTTATAAGTGATAAATCTACTGCAATATCTTGACAACACCCCAAGCAAGAATTGCTTCTACTTTACTAGAAAACTGTCCAATCAGTACGGCCTGATAACACTATTACTATACAATCATTATATGGTTTCACTCATATGGGGAATATAAAAAAATAGTGAAAGGGATTATAGGGGAAAGGAGAGAAAATGAGTGGGAAAACTCAGAGAGGGTGACAAAACATGACAGACTCCTAACTGCGGGAAACAAACAAGTGGTAGTGGAGGGGGAGGTGGGCAGGGAGATGAGGTGACTGGGTGATGGGCACTGAGGGGGGCATTTGATGGGATGAACATTGAGTGTTATATGTTGGTAAATCGAACTCCAAAAAAAATATGCATATAAAAATTAAAAATTAAAAAATATATATATATAGTTTCAAAACTTAATGAAAACTCTAAGATTCTGAAAATACTATTTACCCATATGGCATTCCCCTCTCCTTTTTCTTTTTTAAAAAATTTATTTCTTCCCTCTTTTCCTTCAGTATCAATTTGTTTTGATCACATTCATTCAGTGCTGAAATTGAAAATGTTTCACTTCTAAGTTTAATGTTACTATGCATGGAACATAGAAGAAACTACATTGGACATATCTATAGAATGCTCTGTTCAAATGCTCTTTTACTTTAGATCATCATGGGATGTAGTGTTCATTGAATCAGAAATTGTTGGGTTTTGACCAACATTGGTATATTCTTTGTGGACTATTCATAAACATTTGTTTGTTCTCAAATGAATTAGTTCCTCAAAACTTTACATTTTTAGATGTTTCATCTACAGCCATATTCTTGTTTGTCAAACTCAAGTTTAAATACTGTTTCCAAAACTGATAGCTAAGTGAGTGTTATTTTTAACACTATAAATCCTAACTTCATCATTTGTAAGTGTGGAAAATAGTTTTTAAACTTCATAGTGTTAAAGTAAGAATTCAATGAGACTACGGATGAAACAGTTTCACAATAGTCAACACAATCTTCCAAACACACCAATTCTCACTGCTATGATAGGTATTGAAATAATGAAGGTCGGGATTCCTGGATGGCTCAGCGGTTTGGCGCCTGCCTTCTGCCCAGGGCATGATCCTGCAGACCTGGGATCAAGTCCCACATCGGGCTCCCTGCATGGAGCCTGCTTCTCCGTCCCTCTGCCTGCGTCTCTGCCTCTCTCTCTCTCTCTGTGTGTGTCTCTCATGAATAAATAAATAAAATCTTTAAAAAAAGAAAATATGAAGATCATTATTAAATTTATTTTTTCAAATGTCTACATAGAGCTCCCAACTGAGTATATCTACTAGGAGATCCTATTTCTTTAATTTAACATGCCCCAAAGTGGACATTCTGCACTTATTCCCCCACCCAAACCATTCTAAAAAATTTCTTCTCTCAGTGAATCACATGCCAAGTCACTGCAATAAGTTACACAAAAACAATTAATGTCATAGAGGATTTATTTTCAAATATAAGGCAAAGATACATGAGAAACTAAGTGGTAAAAAAAATATTAAGTAAGTAAAGAGAAAATAAAATTCACCAGCCATCCCAGATAATGTAGACAAACAATTAAATATAATATAGTTAAAAACATGTAGATGATGGGTGTTGGGTAGCTCCATTGGTTAAGCATCTGACTCTTGATTTCAGCTCGAGTCTTGATCTCAGGGTCATGAGTTCAAGCCCAACATTGGAGCCCACTTTAAAAATAAATACGTAGATGATTATCAAACAAGAGAAAAACATCAAGTCTGAGAAAATTCTAATTGAAGAATATTGGAGGAGATGCCAAGGAAAGGCTGATTTGAGCATTGAAGAGTGATGGTAACATTACCAGGTAATAGGGGGAGGGTTTCCAAGTAGAGGTAACATCTCAACAGAAGTGAATAGACGTAGTAAAAAAAATAAAAATGCCTGCAGAAGACAGTGATGTTATAAAAACAAAAGGAAAAAAAGCTTCAAGGAAAAACATACAATTAAAAAAGCAGTTGGTACATCCAATAAGAGAATATCTGGTGTGTGGCACTATGAAGGTCATTGGTCACCTTGGGAAACAAAGAATAGTACAATGGTCATGGTGAAAAGTCCATACAATCTTTTGTATAGTGGATGACACTGGTTTCAGGTGATAAACCTAGTCCAAACCCTGAACTTATGAATTACACAGCTACACTATATTTTGTACTTATAAAGCCTACCACTGTTCTTAATCAATCACATAGATTATGAATATGTCAAATCCATGGGAGAAATCATTGCACACAGATCAAATCCAGCATGTTGCCTCTTTCTGTAAACAAAGTTTTATTGGAGCATCACCATATCCATGAATGTATGTACTGTCTATGGAAGATTTGCCCTCCACTGGCAAATTTGAATAATTAGGACAGAGATCACATGACCAAAAAAGCTTAAATTACTTCCTGTCTGTCCTTCTACCTAAAAAATTGACTGGTACATAATTTAGAACTACTAATTGCATCATAATGTCTTTTTTTTGTTAAGATTTTATTTATTTATTCATGAGAGACACATACACACAGAGGCAGAGACACAGGCAGAGGGAGGAGCAGGCTCCATGCCGGGAGCCCGACGTGGGACTCGATCCTGGGTCTCCAAGATCCGGCCCTGGGCTGAAGGCAGCGCTAAACCGCTGAGCCACCCTGGCTGCCCTCATAATGTCTTATATTCCTGTACTATTGTCTTTATTGACCTGCTCTTAAGCTTTAAACCTTTGATCAAAATTTTCTATGAGAATTATAAAATCCACAGAAACATATATGGGAAAACGCTAGAAAAGATAAAGGTCTACTTTATCACTCAGTATTTCCCATATATACACATTTATGTGTGAAATTTATTTTAGAGTTTAGTTCCAAGAACACATAAAATTTTCAATGGCCAAAGTGGACATATAGAATACCAAAATGAAGTGTCTCCTTTGAAGAATTAATCGTTTTACTCTTTAACTGATATCTATAGTTATGACAATTTCCTTTAAAATTCATTACACTTGGATATATCAATTCAAAGTAAATATGGGAATATTTCAGTATTCAAAAATCATTTAATGTTATCCTTTGCATCAACAGGCTAAAGAGGAAAAATCATATTATTATATCAACTGATATAATATAATATAATATAATATAATAATATAATATAATAATAATAATATAATAATCAGTGAATCAACTGATTCAGTAAAAGCATTGGCAAAATCCAACACCCATTTCTGGCAGTGGGGGTGGGGGACCTCTCAGCAAACCAGGACTAAAGAAAGGGTAACTCTTCAAGTTGGTAAAGAACATCTACAGAAAACTTTATATCTAATATCATACTTAATGGCAAGGAACTGGATGCTCTTTCTCTAAAGTGAGCAACAGGGCAGATATGCCACCACTCACTATTCCCATTCAGCATCATACTGCAAGTCTTAGCTAGAACTATAATGCAACACACAAAAAAATAAAAGATATACAGATTTTGAAGGAAAGAATAAAACCATTTGTCTACAGATAAATAGGTGAAGTACATGTGATTTTTAGGTAGATCAAATTCTTTTGTATGATACTGTGATGGCAAGTACATGATATTGTACACCATTAGAAAAAGAACTTTACAACATAGAATGGATATTAATATGTATAAATAAGAAATGATTACTTAGGGGTACCGGGGTGGCTCAGTCAGTTAAGCATTTACCTTTGGCTCAGGGCATGATTCCAGGATCCTGGGATCTAGCCAGCATTGGGCTCCCTGCTCAGTGGGGAGTCTGTTTCTCCCTCTCCCTCTGCCCTTCCCTGTCCTGTGCTCCTGAACTCTCAATCTCTTTCTCTCTCTATTTCTCAAATTAACAGATAATTTTTTTAAAAAAAATAATTATTTAGCAAATTAGAGGATTCCAAGAAGGAACGTAGATTATAAAAAAAATAATCTACCTGTTTGGTAAATGCATTGAATAGCTTCACTGAATGGGATGGTGGGAAAAGATACTGACATAAGTTACTTTGGAAATGAATGGAATGTAGGCATAAAAGCGAAAAGAACTGTTCATAAACCCTTTACTCCAGTTGGTCAAGTTGTTTTCACAGGGGCATGGATTAACAACTATGATATGGCTTTAGAGGCATATTGGAAATCAACAAGTAAATGTGTGACAGAAGGTTGAGGCCAGATTTTTCACTGTTGGAATGCGACTTTAGCAATAAGCAAATTGAAGTAGTTAGAAAGATCCTTGTGGTAACAAATTCATGTTGCAGATATTAGTAAGAACTATAAATTAAGTTAATTTAGATGCAAGTGTTTACATACAGAAATATTTATAGATATGTGTATGAACATAGGTTAGCTAACACACAGAATTCCTTGCTCTGTCACCTGAGAGAACTTAAAGCATACCTAAGGCCCTGTTCTTTGTTTCTAATTCTATTCACCAATAAAAAGAAGAAAACATCCCAGGGAAATCATAATTCTAGAACTGAGGCAGGAAATACCCAAGATTAGCCTGGAGCATCTTCCAATGCCATAAAACAAAAAGTCACACACACACACACACACACACACACACACACACACACAATGAGGGGTAAGCCATAAAGGAACAAGAGCATCCAACGGTCAGGTTGAAACAACATGAGCAATAAAAAAAAATAAAGTAATATTGGATTATACTCAAATTATGACAAAGATACCCATAAATCCATACTGATATAAATAAATGATTAAAGAAATTAATAAGTAAGGAGAATAAATCAATTGCCTTGTAAAAGAATTCTAAGTAATTTATTAAATTATGTATCTACTCCATCCTCAAGGAGAAGGAACATAAATCCCTACTCCTTAAGTGTGGGCTAACTAGAACAATATTCCTTCCAAAAGCACAGTATGAAATGGTAATTAAACTGAAGAAACCTGACAAATACTATCTCAGATAAGTAATTATGCTCAAAATACACAGCTAATCAATTATGTTGATAATAAGTATCCTTGATATGTAATCAAATTGGAATTTAACATCTATGATTTTCCTCCCCAAAGCACATAATTCCAATCTAATCATTACATAACATCAGATAAATTCCAATGAAAGGGATTCCTATGGAATACCTGAATAGCACTCTTCAATGTTGTCAAGGTCATTAGAAACAAGGAAAGTCTCAAAAATTATAACTAAGAGAAGCTTACAGACTTGACAACTAAATGCAATGTGTCATCCAGGATGGGATCTTTTGAGGAAATAAAGGAAGTTAGGGAAAAACTAAGAAATTTTAATAAAATATGGACTTTAGTAAATCATAATGTATCAATATTGATTCATGGACTATAACACATATTAGTGAAAGATAACAATGAGAAGGAAAACTGGGTAGGGGGTCTATGGGAACTCTCAGTAACTAGATACTTAAGTTTTTGTAAACCCGAATCATTTGGATTTAAAAATAATTCATCTTAATAGTCAGATGATTGTAAGTCAGAAAACAACTGAAAACTTGAAAGGCGATGACAATTAAAATGATAAAGATGATGAGTTGGAGGAGCAAGATTACTGAAATTAGAAGACAAAAAAGAAATTAGTTCACGATCCTTGGAATTATCAACTTTATGAATTAATTTATTGTTTTTAAAGAACACAATGAAAATGTTTTACTCAGAGGTTAACGACTTAAATTTACTTGTGTTTTTAGGAAATTTCCTCACTGAAATATTGAATTAAATTAAATTAAACTAAAGATTGACTAAACCAGAAGCAAATCTGCATGTTTTCTGCCTTTTATGTCATCTACTAATAAGTTGATTCTGTATACATAAATACTAATGGTTTAAATAGGAATGAGAGCCTGTCTCCAATGTAAAATCTAGAACTGTATCTTTCGGCAGCATAAATGAACTTGAGAAAGCACAAAACCTGATCCCAAACTACTATTTCTCAAATTGAATTTTATTATTTGAGAAAAAGTTAAATGAGAAGTCAAGATGAATCTTTAGAGTGGAAAACCTTGGACACTCGATCTCGAATCTGTTTGGTCTTCACCCCATACACTATAGGATTGAGCAAAGGAGGGACAAGCAGGTAAAGGTTGGACAGAAGAATATGAATGTAGGGTGGAATATGGAACCCAAACCTGTGTGTAAAGAAGGAGAAGAAACCAAGGAGATAAAACTCAAGGAAGACACAAATATGGGCAATGCAGGTGTTGAAGGCTTTGAGCCTAGCTTCCCTCTGAGGCAGATTGAAGACAGTTATAAATATTAGGATGTAGGAGAGGGTGATGAAGATTATGTCAAATCCAAGTATAGTGAAGGCCACAAAGAGACCATAGATCTTGTTGACTCGAATGTCTTCTGCTGCCAACTTCACAATGGCCATGTGCTCACAGTATGAATGGGAGACCACAGTGGTCCGGAAGTGTTTCAGCCGACATTTGATGAGGATGAGACATGGAGCTACAAGGAGGGCTGCTCTGAGTGTCACTCCCACTCCAATCTGAGTGAGAAGTTTGTGTGTAAAGATGGATGCGTGTCTCAGGGGATCACAGATGGCCACGTAGCGGTCCAGGGCCATGGCCAGCAGAATTCCTGATTCAATGGATTGGAAGGTGTGGATAAGCCACATCTGAAAGAGACAGGCATCAAAGTATATGTCAGGCAGATGAAACCAGAAGATGCCTAGCATTTTTGGTAGGATGCAGGTGCTGAGAGCAATGTCTGTGACTCCTAGCATTGCCAGGAAGAGATACATGGGCTCATGGAGGCTGCGTTCTGATTTGATGATGACCAGGAGCAGGGAATTCCCAAACAGAGCGATGATGTACATGGCACAGAAAGGAATTCCAATCCAGAACTGCACAGACTCCAAGCCGGGGATCCCAATCAGTGTCAGCACCGGGGGCATGAAGATTGTGCCATTGAGCTTGGACATCTTGGCTTAGAGCTGCTTGATTAATGTTGCAAATTTTGTATTGGGTTTCTCTTTATTTGTTCTCATCTAGATTTATTGAAATTTCTAGAAACAGAAATTGAATGTGTTTTTAAAGGGCATTTTGTCAAGCATAGCTGTTGACTGATCGTGTAATTCTAGGAATGCACAGACAGGCTCCCCAAATTCTCTGCCCCTGTCTCTGTGTCTACCTCTCTCCATGAAGGCACACAAATACACAGGACAATTCAATATGCAAAGCAGACCCACTCACTTCTGAAACTGTAAGTGCATTTGTGGCCATTTGTCAGTTAAAGAATGTTAGTTTGGTTTTATACTAGGTTCAAGAACTTAAGATGTTACATGTATCAATTTTGTTTTTATCCAAGTGGAATTCACAGGCAGTCATTAGTCTGCAGTCAATGCAAAGAGAGAGAAAAAAAAAAGAATATTCACCATTCTGAGCAGTATTCCATACCAATGGAAAATAGGTAGTTACAAAGTACTGACCTATACCTTAAAGTCAACAATCTATACAGGAATATTCATTGTTTAATAAAAAGTTAAAGGTCTCTGTCCTTAGGAAAGGAAAACAACATGATTAAGAGTCACTTGTAGACTTGAGGTACATATGCAATGTACCTCTCATCAAAATCCCAGCAGGTGACTTTGCATATATGTACAAACTGTTCTTCATTCACTTAATATGGAAAGGTGAAAGACCCAGAAGAGCAACAGGCACGAGAGAAGAACAAAATGGAAACAAACAGAAGTGAGAGCCCATAAATAGACACACACATATACAGAATTAACTGACACAAGAACAAAGGCAATTTAATGGAGAAGGAAAATCTTTTCCACTAATGGTGCAGGAACGACTGCATATCCACATGCAAAAATAAATGGATGTAGACATAGACCTTACACCTTTCACAAAAATTCACTCCAAGTGGATCACAGTACTTCTAGGTGGGAAATAAAGTATAAAAATTCTAAAAGAGAGGATAGGATAACCTATAGGAGATCATGGCCCCAACAGTCAACTTTTTGTTAACTTTCAAAGTATGATCGGTGAAAAAAGAAATTGATTAAGTTGATCTTCATTACAGTTGGAAACCATCTGTTCGGTGAAAGACATGGTTAAGAGAATTAAAAGACAAATCACAGACAGGGACCAAATATTTACAAAGTATGTATTTGATTAAAGGACTTTTATCCAAAATGTACAAAGAACTCTTAAAACTCAACAATAAGAAAGTGAACAAATTAAAAATGGGCAAAAATCTGAACATAAACCTCAACCAAGAGGAGGATATATTGATGAAAAATGAGCACGTAAAAAATGCTCAACATCCTAGGTCACAGAATTTCAAAACGAAGCAACAGTGCAATATTACCATACACTTTTTTCAATTGCCTGAAATTCAAGACTCTGATGTGTTAAATGCTGGTAAGGAAGTGGGTCAACAAGAATTCTCATTCATTAAGGGTGAAGATGCAAAATGGCACAGCTACGTGGGAGACAGTGCACAAAGCTAACCATAGGCTTATCATGAAATCCAGTAACTGTGCTCCTAAGTATTATCCAAGTGAATTCAAAGCTTATGTAAACACAAAGCTTGTGCATGGATATTAATAGCATCTTTATTCACAATTGCCAAAACTGGGAAGCAACCAATATCTCTATCATGTATACACAAACTGTGATACTTCCACATGATGAAGTATTCAGTGACAATAAGAAATGAACTATCAAGTCCCAAAAGATTTGGAGAAACTTGAAGTCCATGTTGCTAAGTGAATGAGGCTGCCCTGGAAAAGCCACCCACATGGGATTCCTACATATAATATTCTAGAAAAGTGAAACTATAGAGACAGTATTCACCACGGTTTCAGGGAGAAAAAGAGAGGGGTGAATACGTGGAGCCTAGGACTTTTTTAAGGTAGAAGAATATTCTATAAGGTACAACAATAATGGCTATAAGATATCATGCATTTGTCCAACCCCGAAGAAATGTAGAATAGAAAGAATGAGCTCTAATGTGTATTATGTACTGTAGTTAATAGTAAGTATATAAAAAATAATTAATACCAATTTGCTCATCAGTTGCAACAAATGTACCACACTAGTACAAGATGTTAATTGCCAGAGAAAATGTAGGATGGGAGAGGAAGAGAGTGTACTTTCTGCACAATTTGTCTGTAAACCTGAAACAAACTCATTTCAAATAAACTGTATTGGAAGTCTATTCAAATATACCTTAGGAAAAGAGCCTCCAGTATCCCAGATAAAATTAGATAACAGTACAAAATAAAATTGATGATGGTAAACGGGAAATTAGACAGATTCGACTAAAACTTGATGCAAGGATAAATGTTCTTACTGAAATTCAGATAAACATTTTGTATATTATGTACAGAAAATAGTGCTTGATAGAATAATGGCCTAAAATGAAGTTATACCTTGTTGAATTTCTCTTGGAAAATTTTCTCATATCCATATCTGCTCAATAAATAATATTGTTTCAAAGAATACATGGTAATTATGAATTCTAAACAAGATAATTTTAGTAAACTAAATCTGATAATACCAACACAAGTATTTAAAATATCACAGAAGATATACAAAATTTCTTTATTCGATGAAATTCAATTGCTATGATTATTGATGAGAAATATTTTTCATATATTTCGTATTACAATTATTATATTCCTTGCATAAAGTCTCATTGGTTTTTGGTTGGATGGGTGGAATAAAATGCATGGAACACACAACTGACTTTAATACAGCCAGGACAAAAGAGATTAAAATTGTCCTGAACCAGGCAATGCTCAAATAGAAAATACAAATTTTGTGGAGCTGTCCTCTTTAATCAAAGTGTGGCATTGTATCACACCCCTAACCCAACCCTTAAACCATTTCCTTTCTCTTCCAAATACCTGCTCCTCTAAAACCCACCCTTGGATGTCAATGCACAGCCCAGTTTCCTGTTTACTGTCATTCATTCCTCTGGGAGAATGTTAGTATCTGTTCCAGTTTAAACATTGCTTGCACATCACATAACTGTGACATTCTCACATTCACTTTGAAGCTTTTCCTTCTCTTTGGTACAATAGTAATACCAAAGGAATTCAGTTAAGTTCGATCTGAGTGCTTTTCCTGATATTTCCCATGTAAAAGACACTGTGCCAGGGGCTGAGCAAACACACATGACATCTGCAGAATTTGCCTGCAGCAAACAATGAGGCTACACTCTTGTTGACTCCTTTAGGTTGCAGCTCAATTCTCCCAACAGGACATCTGGCCCTGTGCCAAGATGTTTAGCACCGCCTTGGGTCCAGGGCATGATCCTGGAGTCTCTGGATCCAGTCCCACATTGGACTCCCTGCATGGAGCCTGCTTCTTTCTCCCTCTGCCTTTGTCTCTGCCTCTCTCCCTCTCTCTGTGTCTCTCATGAAGAAATAAATAAAATCTTGAAAACAAGAAAATACAAAGAATCAGTGTAAGAAAAACATTAGGAATTTTAGTTTCATGATGTGTAAGGTTTCTTGTTTGCATTCCTACATTATCTTTACATATACACGAGTCAGGACACAAACCTACTTTTTAATGAAAGATCTGGAGACATTCACTTTGGATAAGAGAAGAAAGAAGGTGAAAAATGTTCCTCCAAGAACTTATATCTTGGGTCAAATCTGACAACTGAAGTCTTATATTCCCTTTAAGGCTTTCTGCTCAGAGTGACTTCTTATGCAGAATTATGAGGTGCAGTTCCCCCACACTCCCTTTGGATCCTTTCTAAATATTTCTCCATCTAGATTTCAGAGACACCTATGAAGAGCACATACTCACAAGTTTAATTCTTCAGTCTTCTTATGTGCACTCACCTACTCATGTGGCATTGTTATAAACAGTGTAGTTATTTAAAAAAATCACTTCCAGTGAAATATAATTTTAGCCCCGGGCACGACTATGATGCAATTCTCCTGAGCACTGAAGAAGGGATCATATATGTTCCCTGTGGTCAAGACAATTAAATGTATCTGCTTTTTAATTTATTGTTTTAGTATAATGATGGGATAAAAAAAAAAAAAAAACCTCCCAAACTCTTTTGCCTCTACTCGCTGAATCGTAGCTATTTCTGTTCCTGCCCCACAAAATTTTTACAGAAGAAATCTCATTCTTTGGTAGTCCTTGAAGTTAGTAGTCCTTGAAGTTAGTAACAAACAGGGTGAGAAATGCCATCCTATGACATAAAGGCTTTAAATGGATTCTAAAATTAAATATATCAATGGTGGAAAGAAGTCAGACCTGATTCCAGGACAACATTTTCAATATAGTCAGACATTTATATCCACTCATTAAGTTGAAAATGAGAAATAGAAATAGTCTTTCCAACAATGGCTGATCATGTTGCACTATCTACTTGAAGGCGTGGATTTTTTTCGCTTATAATTGTCCTTTAACTTGAGAAACACCCTAGTCATGTTCAATTTTAGTGAACTAACAATAGGCAACTCTGACTATCCAGAATCAGCTACTCAAACTTTAATCTGAATTGGATGATAGAAGCATCTTACTGTTATTGTATCAGAAACTATTATTTTAACAAAATGGAATTAAACTGGCTCCTGATTCCTGCACTGCCTCCAGTACATGTATTTATTATTTTATTTTATCTTCAAATTTTATTTATTTATTTATTTATTTATTTATTTATTTATTTATTTATGAGAGAGGGAGCAAGTACATTAAAGTGGGGAAAGGAGAAGAGGGAGAGGGAGAGAGAACCTGGAGCATATTCTGCACAGAGCATGGAGCCCCAGTGGGGGGCTTGATCTCATGGCCTTGAGATCATGACCTGAATCGAAATGAAGTGTGGGCCACCTAATTCACTCATCTATCCTAGTAACCCATGTATTTACTATTTTATCTAGCATATTCTATAGTATTAAAGTATAATTGATGTAGATCTTGTTTTAAACAGGAAAAGAGTTGTTGACTTGGAGAGAGTACTTTGTGGTTTCTGAAGGAGGATTTCCTCATAAATGTATTGCTATTTTTGTCATTATTGCTATCATTACAAAATCAACCAAACCATAAAGTTAGGAACTCTGCAGTTATAACTCTTTCTCCTTAGAAATAATCTTTGAATAGATAATGAATTCACACTTCTCCTTCAGCCTTCCCAGTCTGAGACAGGAGGGGGCATACAGAATAATCAGAGCCATTTCTAGTTCAGACTTGGATAATTATACCTCCTGTTACTCATGACCATTTTTAATGATTTATTTAGGCCTTACTTCTCATATTTGTAAAGTGATAGCATAGGCTTACTTAATCTTGAAGCCCTAGGCCCTGAGTCCTTGCCTTAACTTTCTGCAATTATATGAGCTCACCAAAGAACTTCACATATATACAGAGAACCAAAAGATCTTCAGGTCAGGAAATGTGACAGAAGTCTTCATGAGAGAGTCAGGATCTTTCCTGCATAAGTCTGATTATTATTATTATTATTATTATTTAGATTTATTTTTATTTTTATTTATTGACACAGAGAGAGAGGCAGAGACACAGGCGGAGGAAGAGGGAGAGAAGCAGGCTCCATGCAGGGAGCCCGACGTGGGACTGGATCCCGGGTCTCCAGGATCACACCCCAGGCTGCAGGCGATGCCAAACCGCTGCGCCACCGGGGCTGCCCTGATTAAATAGATTATATATATATGACATATATGTACATACTTTATGGATTATGCCATGTATGCACATTATACAAATATGCATATGTACATATATACCTTTTAATTTATACGTATATATACAGTATATATATATATATATATATATATATATATATATATACACTTACTATTTCCCAGTGTCCATAGTATTAATGTAAACTGAAGACAGTGCTCCAAATGTGTGGATCACATATTTCCATTTAATTATCTGATTAGAGTTATGTCACTGGAGGAAGAAGAAGAGCAGCTTTGGAATTAAGTGATGAATGCAGGAAGAAAAGTCCGAGATTGGAATTTCTCCTATAACGGTGTGAACATAATCTATTTTATTATTAAGGGAAGAGATGATAAAGATAAATTTGTAAATTTTTTCAAACTGGTGTTAAGTCTAGATCTCTCTCCGTTTTGCATGACATTGAACACATTACTTAAATCTGTGGTGACATTTCCTTCCTGTATGGAAGCAATAATATGGGGAATTATTAAAACAATGCCATAAGAAAGGACATATAGCACAATATGCAGGAAATAAAGCACTAAATAAATGATAGCTAATATGTGTGTGAAACTCAAAATTTTTCATCACTGGACACTTCTTACCTTTTGGCTTTATATTTAACACTCTGATTTAACATTTCCACAAAGGTTTCAGCAATTTCTATATTACGATACGCTTTTACAAATCTAGGTAATCTTCAAAAAGTCATATATGGAAATCACAAAATGTATTTTAATTTGAGACAGAATTGTAATAATTTACCATTTTTAAATATAAGACCAGACAAAACTTATTCCTAAAATACTTTTATATTTCTAGGTATGTTTTTCTCTCATTAACCATACCCAAAAAAGCACTTGCCAAAAATTTTTGTCTCACTTTCCTGATAGTGCAATAAGATATTAAAGACATATTTAAGGACACTCCTTTTGGAGCATATTAAATTCTCCTCAATTATTTACATTAATATGTTGTAAGTAAATTCAATGGAAATACTAAAAACTAATGTTATGCTGTATTCAAGGCTTTCAAAATATTAAATATTGCTTTCATGGATATAAAATCGGCTATTTATAATGCAATCCCATTTATTTTTACATAATTTAACATTATACACCCTATTTACCTAACTCTTAAATTGCCAAAAGTATGTATTATATAACTCTTGATAAGTGTAGAATTCAACTGAAGGAAATACAATGTATTGGTATAGGAAAGAACAGAGTATAAGACATATGTCAGTAGTGTATCTTGGACACCTACGAATCTCCTTTTTTCAGTTAAAAGGATATTGGTTAAGAGGGTATACTTGGTTTTCCCCCAAAGTTAAGATGCTCTTAAATGCTGCCATAATTTTACTCAGGATGGCTTTTCTAATGAACATGACATTCCTCTATTTTGTGAGTAACAATTATACTTCCCTTTAGACCTAACACTGTAACAGAATACCCCCTAATATCTTTATTTGTTTCCTTTGCTAACATATTAAACTGCCAATAAGTAAAATATGAAAAACAGTTTAAATAATTTTCCCTATTAAAACTATGCATCCTGCAGGTAATCAATGTAATCACGAATCCGCCAACGTATTACATAGTAAAGACCCATTTATTCTATAATCAGTTACCCTCCCAGAGTATGATGCTGGATTTTGAGAAAATTAAACTTAGGATGATATGTTCAGTTAATCATTGCATTCGGACATCATTTTCTGAAAGTGAAAACAATATAAGATTTTGTAAAAATATTTAGACGAGATATTGTAAGAGTGCATTAAAAAAAAATATTCCTAAATGTGATCCAGAATTTGCAAGGTGGTATCTTCCTTTAGTTCTCAGAGAAAGATGTAAAATTCAGCTTATTAGTTTTCAGGATTAGAAAGATTAGTCCTAGATGATTTGTTACATTGTTTGAAGATACTGTGAGATTGGGGATTTAGGAGTTAAGATTTTATGGCAAACTATAGTGATGTGCAGCATCAACAGGACTCATGACCAGAGAGCTGGGAAATTTCTATGAAAATTACATCATCAGGTTCTACAGCATTGACGAGCCATAGACTAATCAAATCTTTCTCTAACTTCAAAGCAGTTTACATCTAGTTGGAAAAGAAAGATGTAGAGACACAAAGATTTATAACAGTAACGCTTTGGATCTAAAAAAATTGGTCCATATGTTAAACTCAAATTAACCAGAAAGGAGTTTGATAAATGCATAGATTTGAGCGATCTATCCTGTGATGAAGGCATCCTTTAGGCCTGGATATGGACGTATCTGCGTAAATGGTCATCTCATATGACAAAGTGCTAGAGCACTGGTCTTTTATTTTCTTTTATTTGTAAGATTTTATTTATTTTTCATGAGAGTGACACAGAGAGAGGCAGAGACATAGGCAGAGGGAAGAGAGCAGGCTTCATGCAGGAAGCGCGATGTGGGACTTGATTCCAGGACTCCAGGATCCTGCCCTGAGCCAAAGGCAGATGCTCAACCGCTGAGACCCCTAGGCATCTCTTCATTGAAAAAGCGAACAAAGACCATGGCAAAAGGACTCCAGACTCCATCCATGACAGACCATGAATATAGAAGTTTTAGGCAATGCAGGCATCCAAATCTATCTCCTGGCTGAGCCCCCACAGGATGCCCAGCACCGTGTGCACTGTGGACAGCCCCATGCACAGGTCAGTGAGGGCCAGCATGGCCAGGAAGTAGAACATGGGCTGGTGCAGGCTCGGCTCAGTCCAGATCACATGCAGCACCAGGCAGTTCCCAGACAGTACCATAGCATAGATACGGGAGAAAGGGATGGACAGCCAGGGATATTCTTGCTCCAGTCCAGGGAATCCCGTAAGTAGAAAGGTGAAGTTACTGACTTTGGAATCAGATTGAACAGACATGGATCTATAAAGACAGAAACCTCTCAGGAAAACAATATAGTTTACTGTTCATTTAGAATCCTGTGTTTCCCATTGTCTTAGTAGAAATTTTGAAGTGACAGCTATGAAAGAATGACTGGATTTAGCCCCATGGCTCATTACATATAAGTCCAATGCTTGTATTTTTTCAGAAACTGCATTTGCTATGAAACTGACTACTTTATGCCTGCATGTGAAGCCCTTTGTTATTAGGTCTATATCAAAGGTTTCTGTGTCCATATCCACAATTTCACTGTCACTTCCTAATTCAATGCTTCATACTACAAATAACAGAAGAAATATGATTTCTGGCTTGTGAAAGTATGATTGTGAAGTTTACGTATACCAAGTAGAGAAAGAAGACACATTTGAGTTCTTGCCCCTATACCGTGGTAAGGGATTAGTTACTACTTACAGGATTCCCTGGACTGGAGCAAATTGCTAATCACTGGCATGGATTGGAAGATTAAACTCTGCTTCTTCCATAAGATGATCATTAACTTGTAGGATTCATTTCTGAGACATTGTTGTCTGTTTTTACACGTTCACTTTATGGACTTGATAAAGAACAACAGGGACACCTGGGTGCCTCAGAGGTTGAGAGTCTGCCTTTGGCTCAAGGTGTGATCCTAAAATTCAAAGATCTAGTCCCCTGTGGGTCTCCCTGTGGGTGGCCTGCTTCTGGCTCTGCCTATGTCTCTGCCTCTCTCTGTGTATCTCTCATGAATAAATACATAACATCCTTTTAAAAAGAAAAAAAGAAAAATTGTTGTGGTGGAGATGGTCTTGACAATCTTGTAAATGGATCTGGTTTCTTCCTTTGTTCTGGTTGTATTGCGATTCTAGGGGAAGTAAGGCTTATGTAGATCTGAGAGTCACTGGAGTAAAACCTGGGAAGTGCTGAGAGTAAGTGATGTGACATGCAGGGGGCTGTGTTCCTTTGGGAGTGAGGACAGCATCTGCACAGCACATGCTCCAGTCTACCAAATTCTGAATATTCTTACAAGTGTAAATATTTAAAAATAATTTCTTCATCTAAGGAGATTTGAAAATAAACTTTGGACAGACAGATTAAGAAACATCCTGCAGCTTCCTTTCTCCCTAAGTGGTCTTAAATATTTTTGAAGGGCATCAGATATAGCCTATATAAAACAGGTTATTGTTATTAACATAAGTTTTTATTTTATTTTTCTCCTTTTCAGTAAAACTTTTCACGCTTTTTTTGAACCCTGGCTTTAGTACTCAAAGAGCTCATGTGCTGGCCAAGAAAACATTATTTATAAGCCATCGCAGTTTTGTATAAGGTTGATTCCTTATAAGCTCCTTGAATGCTGTCTCGATTTTTAAAACAATAATAGTACTAAGCACTATTTTTTAGCACTTACTGAGGACTAGGAATCTTGGCATTATTTAATTCTCGGAATTATAGTACTTCTTTTTTGAAAAATTTTTATTTACTTATGATAGTCACACAGAGAGAGAGAGAGAGAGAGACAGAGACAGAAACATAGGCAGAGGGAGAAGCAGGCTCCATGCACCGGGAGCCCGACATGGGATTCAATCCCAGGTCTCCAGGATCGCGCCCTGGGCCAAAGGCAGGTGCTAAACCCCTGCGCCACCCAGAGATCCCCAATTAAGGTACTTCTAATTAGAATTAGAATTACTAAAGGATCACATCTTTTCTTTTAATAAAGAATGTGCTTATATCTAACTTTTAGTTGGTAAACCCTTCCCCAACACCTGTGAGTACTATGTACTTAGGCAAGATACTTAACCTTACATTAGTTTTTTCATCTAAGATGGGGTAATATCATTATTTCATTGGATTGTCCTGACAATTTATTTAGATGAATTTGTAAATAACTTGGATTGTGAAATACACAAAGAAAACACTTAATTAAAGTAAATTGTTATTGTTTCCATGGTAGAGATGAAGAAACTGAGTTTAGGGTGGCATTCTTTAAGAAGTTATCCATGAACCACCAGGGACTATTGAGTACTTGGAATGTGGCTAGTCCCATTTGAGATGTTATGTAAGTACAAAATACATACTAGGTCAAAGACTTAGTGTGGAAAGGATGATTTAATCTGTCTCCCCAGGGATCCCTGGGTGGCGCAGCGGTTTGGCGCCTGCCTTTGGCCCAGGGCGCGATCCTGGAGACCCGGGATCGAATCCCACGTCGGGCTCCCGGTGCATGGAGCCTGCTTCTCCCTCCTCCTGTGTCTCTGCCTCTCTCTCTCTCTGTGACTATCATAAATAATTAAAAAAAAAAAAATAATAATCTGTCTCCCCAAAAATGTTTATATTGCCACATGTTGACATAGTATTTTAGATGTAGTAGGTTAAAGAAAACATTAAAGCTTGTTTCACTCGTTCAGTTTTACTTTGAATACCTAAAGCTGCATAAGTGGCAAACATTGGATTGCTCTGGGATGACACTTGGTTAGAGATAAGTACTAGAAACTTCCCCAGGATCACTTAGCTATGTCGTTTAACATTGTCCCAAAAACTTTTATAAACTAAGTCCAAAGCTGGCAGAAAGAGAAAAAGAACAAAGATGATAGCAGAAATAAATGAAATGAAGATGAAAAAATGTAGAAATGATCAATGAAACTAAGTTGTTTTTTTAAAAAGATGAAAGAATTTACTAATCTTTAGCTAGACTATGAAAAATAAGACAAAGACTCCAGTATGTAAAATCAGAGATGAGAGATGAAATTTACCACTGATACCATAGAAACACAAAAAATCACGAGACAAATTTTATACATCAACAAACTGGATAACCTAGAACAAATGGATAAATTCCCCCAAACATAAAACTTACAAAGACTGAATCATGAGGAAATAAAAATTTGAACAGACCAATTATAGGTAAAGAATTTTAGTCAGTAATCCATTGCACACTTAAAAGCCTAGGATCAGAGGTTTCACTGGTGAATTCTATTAAATATTTAGAGAAATTAATGCCAATTCTTCTTAAACTCTTTCAAAAAATTGAAGAGGAAGGAATACTTCCAAACTCATTTTACAAGGCCAGCATAACCTCAGTACCAAAGCCAGATAAGTACACGACAAGAAAAGAAAAGTATAGACCCATATTCCTGATGAACATAGATGCAAAAATTCTTGACAAATATTAGCACAGTAAACACACAAAGTAACAACAGTATATTAAAAAGATTATATATTGTGATTCGGTGGGATTTATCCCTGAGATGCAAGGATAAGTCAACATATGCAGATCAATACATGTGATTCACCACATTAATAGAATAAAAGACAAAATCATATGATTAACTCAATACATGATGGAAAAAGCACTTGACAAAATACATCATCCTCTCATGACAAAAATTCAACAAACTGAGTATAAAAGAAGCATATCTCTGGCAGCCCGGGTGGTTCAGCGGTTTAGCGCTGCCTTCAGTCCAGGATGTGATCCTGTAGTCCCAGGATCAAGTTCCAAGTCAGGTTCCCTGCATGAAGCCTGCTTCTCCCTCTGCCTCTGCCTCTCTCTTTATCTCTGTCTCTCATGAATAAATAAATAAAATCTTAATAAAAGGCATACCTCAACATAAGAAGGGCCATATATGACAAACTCGTGGCCAATAACATATTCAATGGTGAAAGGTTGCGATATCTTCTAAGATCAGAAATAAGACAAGTTTGCCCAGTCTCCCCACTTTTAGTCTAGGAAGTCAGAAACTGTAGCAATCAGGCAGCAAAAAGGAAAAAGGACATCTCAACAAAAAAAGACAAAGTAAAATTGTCTTTGTTTGCAGATATGATCTTATATCTAGAAAATCCTGACGATTGCACCAAAAAACAAACAAACAAACAAACAAACAAACAAACAACAGAAAAACCTGCTAGAATTAACCAAAAGATTCAGTAAAGTTGCAGGATATAAATCAGCATACAGAAAACAGTTTCATTCTATACACTAAAAAAGCAAAACATCTGAAAAAGGAAGTAGGAATTCAAACTGCTTATAATAGCATAAAAACAATAAAAAACTTAAAAATAAATTTAACTGGACAGTTTTCAATATCTGCACTCCCTTGTTCATGGCATCACTATGCCCAATATGGAAACAACCTAAGTATCTGTCTATAGATGAGTGAATAAAGAAGATGTGATGTATATTGAATATATATTTAATAAAATATATAATAATGATTAAATAAATATTAATAATCAATAAAATAATATTCAGCCATGAAAAAGAAGAAAATCCTGCTTTTAACAATTTTGATAAAGCTTGAAAACATGATGTTAAATGAAATAAGTCAGACAGAGAAAGATAAATATTGCATAATACCCCCTATGTGGAATCCAATGGAGCCAAACTCAGAATCAAAGTAGAGTGGTTGTTCCCAGGAGATGGGGAATGAGGGAAATTGGGAGATATTTGCCAAAGGGCACAAACTTCCGGGTATAAGATTAACAATTTCTGGGGATTAATGTAGAACATGGTGATTATAGTTAATGGTACTGTATCATATATGTGAAAGTTGCTAAGGGAATACACCTTACATGTTCTCACTCTAAAAAACAATGGTAATTATTTGACAGGATGAATGAGTTAGCTAATGTTATGGCAGTAATTCTTTTGAAAGAGGTAAATTATAAAATCAACATGAACACCTCAAACTGACACAATGTTATGAGTCTATTCTACTTGAATAAAGCTGGCGGGAAGGAGAAAGAAGCTCTAATTGAGAAAGTCTGTGACCGATGAAAAGCAGTTACTCACAAACCCTGGAAAGTCTCCAGAACAACAGAAGAAACAAAGAGTATGTACCTTGTGGTGGCTGAAGGCCTAGTTTGTGAAAGAAGGGAGTATGATAGAGGATCTTAAGCTCACTGATGATCCTGTTGAAAGCAAGGAGAACTGATAAATGAGATAGGTTTAATGTAATCTTAAAGATTAGAGAAAACCCCTGAAACCTTTGAATCTTCATGCTAGGGAAGCAACAGCCTCTGAAAGGTGATAGCAGCGAAACTGAAGACAGATGAGCCCTTAAGAGCATATGCCTTGGAGTCGGCCTGCAAGGATTCACAGCTTCACTTACTCGCTGGGCAACTCTAGCCAGCTGCTTACTCTCTCTTGAACTCAATTTAGTCATTTATAAAGCGGGGCTCACAATAGCACCAGTTACTTAGGGTTTGTGTGGTATTACCTATTTTATAATTGAATTATAACTAACATATAGTGTTATGTTATTTTCTCTAATAGTTTTTCAACTCCTGGAACGGTTAGAACATCAAACGGAATATGTGCTTGTTAAAAAGAACAAATGCACTCCCTATGGATAATTCCAGATTGTAGTCAGGTAATAGCTGTTTTGACCATTCATTTTAAAATGTGAACAGACTATCTCTAGGGACACGGGGTCCATTTATACCCATCTCGTTCCTAACGTTATACATCACAGTCGTCTAGTTCTCTCTTGATGCAAGTACTTACAAAGATATGATCTACTTTCTCGAGAGCAGAGAAACAAATATATCTTTGAGCTTTTGTTGTTGAGTTGAGACTCGAGCAGTGATTGCCAGATAAAAAAGACAGATTGAATCACCGGATGCATGAAGAGACAGACTGAACCGCGCCCAAAGGTGAAGGGTAACTGTTTTTTACAAATACTCCGAAAAATTAACAGACATCTGGAAAGTCAAAATTTATCATAATCTCTAGTTGCTCGAGAAAGACGAAATCTATTTTAGATCACTTTCCTTGGTCTACCCTCAATGTTTTATTAGGTAGACACACAACAAGATTCCTAAGTGTGGAGATGTACTTGGATAACAGGTGTGAACAGCAGTAAGTGTGACTTTTTAATGTAAAGAATTCTGTATTACATACCCATATCATTTTTGCTCAGATTGGTCCTCTATGAGAAAATAATTTGAATGAAAGCGCTCTACCAAATGGACACAAGTGCTGACTCGTTGGAAAAATACAGCAAATGATCCATGCCTGCTTTTCCTGCTTATGACACCAATTCCTCCACCTTTCTACTAACAGGCTTCCCTGGCCTGGAACAGGAATATCCCTGGCTGTCCATCCCTTTCTCCTGTATCTATGCTATGGTACTGTCTGGGAACTGCCTGGTGCTGCATGTGATCCGGACTGAGCCGAGCCTGCACCAGCCCATGTTCTACTTCCTGGCCATGCTGGCCCTCACTGACCTGTGCATGGGGCTGTCCACGGTGCACACGGTGCTGGGCATCCTGTGGGGACTTAGCCAGGAAGTCAGCCTGGATGCCTGCATTGCTCAAACTTATTTCATCCATGGTCTGTCCCTCACAGAGTCTGGAGTCCTTCTCGCCATGGCTTTTGATCGCTTTACAGCGATCTGTAATCCTCTGAGGTATACGTCCATACTAACCAGTGCCAGGATTACCAAGATTGGGCTGGGAATTTTAGTTAGGAGTTTTGTGTTCATTATGGCTCCCATAATCCGCCTAAAGTTTTTCCACTATTGCCATTCCCACATCCTCTCGCACTCTTTTTTGCCTTCACCAAGACTTACTAAGACTAGCATGTTCTGACATTCGCTTTAACAGTTTCTAGGCCTTGGCTCTGGTGATTTGCACACTTTTGTTTGATTCCATGCTAATTATTGTATCCTACATTCTGATCCTGCATTCTGTCTTGGCTATTGCATCCCGGGAGGAGCGGCTTAAGTCCTTGCAGACCTGTGTCTCCCATATCTGTGCTGTCATGGTTTTCTATATCCCAATAATCGGTCTGACTATGGTGCATCGTTTTGGGAAACACCTCTCTCCTATGGTCCATGTCCTCATGGGCAACATCTATATCATCTTCCCACCCTTGATGAACCCCATCATCTACAGTGTCAAAACCCAACAAATCCGTGGCAGGATTCAGAAGTGGTTTTCCATGAAAAAGGAGTAAAACACTTTCGATTACATAGACACAGGGGCTTACCTGTAGAAAACTTCAGGCAAGGAGAGGGAAGGAATATATTTATTTAAAGACGTTAAAAATAAGGTGACTGAAAATGAAGACTTACAGGATATGCCCATTACATGAAAGATTTCTAAGTATCAAAAATAATAATCAAACCCAAGTTTGAAGTTCTGATAGTAGAGTCATTCATAACATGGCATTATCACTTCTGACTAGAAAAAAATAATATTCACAATTGTCCAGAGAAGTTTAACTTACAAGGAATATCTATAAAGAAGTCATCCAAACACATAGTACCCATTTATCACTGGAGGCACAATTTTGTCACCACTTGGTATGGTTGCCTTACTCGATATAGACATTACAACTGGTTGCTAATCTTAAGTGATGTTTTCAGACTGGTTAGCAGTTTGAGAGTCAAGCAACATCACCCTTCTCTTCTGGTTAATTTGTCAACAGACAATTCTGTTGTCTGCTTCTCAAAAGAACAATCTTTCTTCATTTTACATACCTCAAAATGAGTGCTAAAATGACAATCTTAATTTGAGTCTCACAGAAATTGATGTCTTTACCGTGTAGAATAAATGTTTCACTAATATGCTTTACGGAATCTTTTTTATTTTAATCTTTTCTGGATTTGATAAATATCAACAAGGCAAGACTTTTCTTCTGTAGTGGCGTTTCTCACTGATGGCAAAACCATGTCTACCTAATAATTAACATGAGGTCAGATAACTAGCCATTTGGGAACGTAATAAAGCCTAGTCTGTACTAAAAACCATGTGGAATTGCCATTCATGAACATCTTCAAGAGAAAAGATACTGTTACCTTTTTTCATCTCTAGCAGCAACTCATCTTCATTCTCATCCTCTTTACCAAATTAGGAAAAATACCCATGCATATGCTATCAGAGAGTGCTATTAGACAGAGCTGATCTTTATTGCTTTGTGGAACTCTGTCCATAAGCTTCTGAGAGCAAACTTGTTAAGCATTTCATCCTTAAAGGATTTCTCCAAATACTCTAACCCATCGTCTTTTTTCCTCTTCTATTATTGGAGAACTGGATCATTAAATTCATGATTCAATCTTCATAGCATGCATTTATGAAGAGGCATTTATCTTTTGGCATACAACTAAAATACATTAAGACACACGGAGATATATATATATGTGTATATATATATATACACATATATATATATGATCATCTGACTGATAGCAAGTATGTAAATGTATAAATTCATAGGTCTTAAGTGTTAATCTTTTAGAAAAATGTATAAAATAGAGATAGAAGAATGGATGAAGAACTCTAACTAGGGAAAATGTGTTTCCTTATTAGATTCCTTTGGAGTCCTTATTTATATTTTGGAAACAAGATTTGAGCAACTCATTAATTTTGTGGTAAAAATAACTTCCAATCTTCAAAAGTAGTATGGCATTGGTTTTACAATATCATATTGGCCCTTTTTCCTGCTTTGCATTAAAATGCATCTAAATGTGTATCACATGTAAGAGTTTACAAAAAATTGAAAATAAGGAAAAATTGTCAAATGATTGAAAACTTGGAAATAATTTCCATAATGTAAATGAAGCTATACTGTAAATGAATCTGGTTTAAAACATACAATTGATTATTCATGCCTATTTACTTTATGAACCAAAAAGAATCAACAATCCGTATCTAATTAAGAAGTAATTTGGGATCCCTGGGTGGCGCAGCGGTTTAGCGCCTGTCTTTGGCCCAGGGTGCGATCCTGGAGACCTGGGATCGAATCCCACGTCGGGCTCCCAGTGCATGGAGCCTGCTTCTCCCTCTGCCTGTGTCTCTGCCTCTCTCTCTCTCTCTCTCTCTCTCTCTCTCTGTGACTATCATAAATAAATTAAAAAACAAAAAGAAGTAATTTATTCCACTCAACTTATACTCAAAGAGATGGAGTTTAAAACAGCAATTTTGTAAAACAAACAAACAATCAAACAGATTTTTCATAGATTTTCTTTGTTGTAATTTTTTTTAAGGTAGGGAAAAGTCAAGATTTTTCACTATAGGATGATAATTTAATGTTATTTCTATATTAATCCATGAAATGAATTAAGAAACGAATTAAAATGTTCATATGAGATGGAAGAAGGTAATGTTCTTATAGAATTCAAATTTACTCTAAATGTGATACCCAATATTTTTTCTAAAAATTTGTTAAAATCAGAAGCATTCAGGGCACCTGGGTGGCTCAGCAGAGTGAGTGTCGACTCTTGGTTTCAGCTCAGGTCATGATCTCAGTGTCCTGTGATCAGCCAGCATTGGGTCATGTGCTAAGCATAGAGTCTGCTTGTCCCTTTCCCTCTGCTCCTCCCCTTATCCCCCACTATAAACGTTCTCTTTCTCTCTAAAATAAATAAATCGCTCTAAAAATTATAAGCTCTCAGCGATTAGCACATTCTAAAAATAAGTGTTATATTTACATTCAAAAATACCATTAGAAAGCATAATTGAATGACAAATCCTATTCACATATACAGAACCTGAAGATATAATGTACATAATCACACGTAGAAATCATTCACACCCTTAGGGCCACCTGGGTGACTCAGTGGATTAAGCGACTCTTAATTTTGGCTCAAGTCAGGATCTCATAGTCCTGAGATTAACCCCCCTGCTTAAGATTCTCTGTCTCTCTCTCCCCCTCCTCCATTGATGCTTGCTCTCTCTCTCTCTCTAAAAAAAAAAAAAAAAGAAAGAAAGAAAGAAAAGAAAAAAGAAATAAAATGAAATCATTAACACTTTGTTAGAGAGTGTAAGGGCATACACCTGAAATAGAAATATATTCTTTACTCTGTGTAACTGTATCTGTTCTCCTAAAACATTCCTGTAGTTTCACTGTGACTACACGAATAACAATATTCTTAATTTATAAAATTTTTATAGTTTCTTAGGAAATATTAAAAATCAGAGAAATAAAACAATTTAAAAATACATTTCAAGGGGTTCCTGGGTGGCTCAGTTGGTTGTATCCAACTCTTGATTTCAGCTCAGGTTGTGGTCTCAGGTCATGATTTCACACCCACGTATCTCAAAATAACAGAATATGAAGTACAGAAGTAACACTAGATACATAGAAAAATTAAGGAATAAATTTAATGAATTTTAGTGCCATTTAATTTTTTAAAGAAAATATGGATTATGTAATAGCCATGTAGCAGACTCAAAGATAAATCTATACCTAATTTCTTTTTATTTCAAGTTTGTATTTAAATTCCAGTTAGCTAAAATACTGTGCAACATGAGTTTCAGGTGTAGAATTTAGTAATTTGTCACTCACATACAGCACTTCATGCTCACCACACCATACCCATCGCCTATTTAATCTATCTCTCTGCCCTATACCTAATTTCTTAACCCAAATATAAGTATTACTATGCTACAAACTCATTTGTACTTATACCATATCATACACATAAAAATGAAACTGTAAAATTCAGGAACAACTGTTCTTTTAAAAGAGATCTTTTGAATAAGCTACAGCTTATCCTTACAGATAAGGACAGGAAATGAGAGTTCATAAAATGAAAATCAATGCTTTGACACAGACACACATACATATATAAGGATACATAAAAACAGTGAGAAATAAAAACTCAAACTATTTGCAATTCAACACATGCCAAAATTAGTTTACTCAGGCAAAACATACTTACACATCAATATGACAAAAGACAGCATAAACCTATAAAAACAAGATATAGAATTTAAGTTGTAAAAAAAAATTCAGTTGTCAGTAGTTTGAAATGGTCAATAAATATTAAAATAGATTCGATGTCATCTAAAATTAAATAACCACAAAATTTAAAATAATAGGTCAAATACAACTCCATATTTGGTATATAATTGGCAAATAAAACATGGTTATCAGAATCTGAGGTTGTTCAGAGACTTGCATTTGCTTTTCATATGGATGTAAGTTAGCAAGAGATTTTTGGAGATAAGTCACACGTGAATACTGAAATCTCTTATTTAGATTAGATGGAAAGTTATTAATATGTATACTGTTCTATAACGTGTACTTTTGAGGGTCTAATATTTATTAGTTTTATAACAATACAATTGTCAAACTACTCTTTGTTTAAAAGTTGTGTATTAAATATTTTCCAAAATTTTGACAAAATGTTTGAATTAAATAAACGCTACAGTTCATTTTTTAATTGAATCTGTTCTGTATTTCCATGATGACAAAATGGAAGAACACAAAGAAAACATAATAAGGCTTTAGAATGTTACAGAAACACTTCTAAACATCAATAAATGTTGGATGAATAAATTTAAGATTAATCATTCTCCACAGGATATTTTGTTTCTTTTTGTAATTTAAACTCAATTAGCCACATATAGCACATCCTTAGTGTCAGATGTAGTTTTCAGTAATTCATTAGTTGCGTATAACACTCAGTGCTCATCACATCACCTGCCACAGGATTTCTTAAGAAAGTGAGTTAAAAAAAAAAAAAAAGTGAGTTTAAATTTAAGTTGAGGAAATAATTTGTGGAGAGATGACTATGCTTTTCTCTCTCAGCTCTCAAACACTAATTGTGGAAAAACACTGATGAAAGGAATAGCTTTAAAAATTGAGACAAGATTTTCTGTCATGGTAAACACCACAAAGTATTTAGATATGATTAGCTCATATGGCTTTTGAGGCAAATTTTAATACCTGTTTTCATTAGCTAAAGTTATGTTTCCACGTGAGGTATATGGAGCAAGCTGCTTATGGTTTAGATTACTTTCAAGAGAAATACTAGCACCTAGTAGCTGGCAATATAACCTAGTAGAGTTACATGGTAACTTATGTGACACCAAACTCAGATTTAATTATAATCAAGATCAATATCTTTCAGTTAGAGTGATAATTGTCACAGAACATCTTAATCCCTGTCAATCTCTAGAGCCATGTATCATTTATTCAAAATGATGTTAGTGCTATGGGCATAAAATTAGGTTATCACATTTATTTCATAATAAATACATTTATTTATTTAGTTAGTTGATATATTACAAAAAAACAGATTTATTAAAATTAAATAGAAGTAGAAAAAGATTTGAGGGATGATGAAAGGTAGAGATGAAGAGGACAAAGAAAAACTAAAAGGAAACCTATCAATGATTCTCACCCTATGGGCTTTTGTTGCCCAGAGAGCCATGAACTCACTGCAGACAATGTAGAAGTCCAAGCATTTATCAGTCATCTTTTTGTAGATTATTTTTTTTTTATTTTTTATTTTTTATTTTTTATTTTTATTTATTTTTTTTTTATTGGTGTTCAATTTACTAACATACAGAATAACACCCAGTGCCCGTCACCCATTCACTCCCACCCCCTGCCCTCCTCCCCTTCTACCACCCCTAGTTCGTTTCCCAGAGTTAGCAGTCTTTATGTTCTGTCTCCCTTTCTGATATTTCCCACACATTTCTTCTCCCTTCCCTTATTTTCCCTTTCACTATTATTTATATTCCCCAAATGAATGAGAACATATAATGTTTGTCCTTCTCCGACTGACTTACTTCACTCAGCATAATACCCTCCAGTTCCATCCACGTTGAAGCAAATGGTGGGTATTTGTCATTTCTAATAGCTGAGTAATATTCCATTGTATACATAAACCACATCTTCTTTATCCATTCATCTTTCGTTGGACACCGAGGCTCCTTCCACAGTTTGGCTATCGTGGCCATTGCTGCTAGAAACATCGGGGTGCAGGTGTCCCAGCGTTTCATTGCATTTGTATCTTTGGGGTAAATCCCCAACAGTGCAATTGCTGGGTCGTAGGGCAGGTATATTTTTAACTGTTTGAGGAACCTCCACACAGTTTTCCAGAGTGGCTGCACCAGTTCACATTCCCACCAACAGTGTA
Source organism: Canis aureus (assembly GCF_053574225.1). Classification (NCBI taxonomy): domain Eukaryota; kingdom Metazoa; phylum Chordata; class Mammalia; order Carnivora; family Canidae; genus Canis; species Canis aureus. Next base: position 56,997 of record NW_027554479.1, read on the forward strand.
AGAGGGTTCCCTTTTCTCCACATCCTCTCCAACATTTGTTGTTTCCTGCCTTGTTAATTTTTCCCATTCTCACTGGTGTGAGGTGGTATCTCATTGTGGTTTTGATTTGTATTTCCCTGATGGCAAGTGATGCAGAGCATTTTCTCATGTGCATGTTGGCCATGTCTATGTCTTCTTCTGTGAGATTTCTGTTCATGTCTTTTGCCCATTTCATGATTGGATTGTTTGTTTCTTTGGTGTTGAGTTTAATAAGTTCTTTATAGATCTTGGAAACTAGCCCTTTATCTGATATGTCATTTGCAAATATCTTCTCCCATTCTGTAGGTTGTCTTTGAGTTTTGTTGACTGTATCCTTTGCTGTGCAAAAGCTTCTTATCTTGATGAAGTCCCAATAGTTCATTTTTGCTTTTGTTTCTTTTGCCTTCGTGGATGTATCTTGCAAGAAGTTACTATGGCCGAGTTCAAAAAGGGTGTTGCCTGTGTTCTTCTCTAGGATTTTGATGGAATCTTGTCTCACATTTAGATCTTTCATCCATTTTGAGTTTATCTTTGTGTATGGTGCAAGAGAGTGGTCTAGTTTCATTCTTCTGCATGTGGATGTCCAATTTTCCCAGCACCATTTATTGAAGAGACTGTCTTTCTTCCAATGGATAGTCTTTCCTCCTTTATCGAATATTAGTTGACCATAAAGTTCAGGGTCCACTTCTGGATTCTCTATTCTGTTCCACTGATCTATGTGTCTGTTTTTGTGCCAGTACCACACTGTCTTGATGACCACAGCTTTGTAGTACAACCTGAAATCTGGCATTGTGATGCCCCCAGATATGGTTTTCTTTTTTAAAATTCCCCTGGCTATTCGGGGTCTTTTCTGATTCCACACAAATCTTAAAATAATTTGTTCTAAATCTCTGAAGAAAGTCCATGGTATTTTGATAGGGATTGCATTAAACGTGTATATTGCCCTGGGTAACATTGACATTTTCACAGTATTAATTCTGCCAATCCATGAGCATGGAATATTTTTCCATCTCTTTGTGTCTTCCTCAATTTCTTTCAGAAGTGTTCTATAGTTTTGAGGGTATAGATCCTTTACATCTTTGGTGAGGTTTATTCCTAGGTATCTTATGCTTTTGGGTGCAATTGTAAATGGGATTGACTCCTTAATTTCTCTTTCTTCAGTCTCATTGTTAGTGTATAGAAATGCCACTGACTTCTGGGCATTGATTTTGTATCCTGCCACGCTACCAAATTGCTGTATGAGTTCTAGCAATCTTGGGGTGGAGACTTTTGGGTTTTCTATGTAGAGTATCATGTCATCGGCGAAGAGGGAGAGTTTGACTTCTTCTTTGCCAATTTGAATGCCTTTAATGTCTTTTTGTTGTCTGATTGCTGAGGCTAGGACTTCCAGTACTATGTTGAATAGCAGTGGTGAGAGTGGACATCCCTGTCTTGTTCCTGATCTTAGGGGAAAGGCTCCCAGTGCTTCCCCATTGAGAATGATATTTGCTGTGGGCTTTTCATAGATGGCTTTTAAGATGTCGAGGAATGTTCCCTCTATCCCTACACTCTGAAGAGTTTTGATCAGGAATGGATGCTGTATTTTGTCAAATGCTTTCTCTGCATCCAATGAGAGGATCATATGGTCCTTGGTTTTTCTCTTGCTGATATGATGAATCACATTGATTGTTTTACGGGTGTTGAACCAGCCTTGTGTCCCAGGGATAAATCCTACTTGGTCATGGTGAATAATTTTCTTAATGTACTGTTGGATCCTATTGGCCAGTATCTTGTTGAGAGTTTTTGCATCCATGTTCATCAGGGATATTGGTCTGTAATTCTCCTTTTTGGCGGGGTCTTTGTCTGGCTTTGGAATTAAGGTGATGCTGGCTTCATAGAACGAATTTGGAAGTACTCCATCTCTTTCTATCTTTCCAAACAGCTTTAGGAGAATAGGTATGATTTCTTCTTTAAACGTTTGATAAAATTCTCCTGGGAAGCCATCTGGCCCTGGACTCTTGTGTCTTGGGAGGTTTTTGATGACTGCTTCAATTTCCTCCCTGGTTATTGGCCTGTTCAGGTTTTCTATTTCTTCCTGTTCCAGTTTTGGTAGTTTGTGGCTTTCCAGGAATGCGTCCATTTCTTCTAGATTGCCTAATTTATTGGCGTATAGCTGTTCATAATAGGTTTTTAAAATCGTTTGTATTTCCTTGGTGTTGGTAGTGATCTCTCCTTTCTCATTCATGATTTTATTAATTTGAGTCTTCTCTCTCTTCTTTTTAATAAGGCTGGCTAATGGTTTATCTATCTTATTAATTCTTTCAAAGAACCAACTCCTGGTTCTGTTGATCTGTTCCACAGTTCTTCTGGTCTCGATTTCGTTGAGTTCTGCTCGAATCTTTATTAGCTCCCTTCTTCTCTTGGGTGTAGGATCTATTTGCTGTTTTTTCTCTAGCTCCTTTATGTGTAAGGTTAGCTTTTGTATTTGAGTTCTTTCAAGTTTTTGAATGGATGCTTGTATTGCGATGTATTTCCCCCTTAGGACTGCTTTTGCTGCATCCCAAAGATTTTGAACGGTTGTATCTTCATTCTCATTAGTTTCCATGAATCTTTTTAATTCTTCCTTAATTTCCTGGTTGACCCTTTTATCTTTTAGCAGGATGGTCCTTAACCTCCATGTGTTTGAGGTCCTTCCAAACTTCTTGTTGTGATTTAGTTCTAATTTCAAGGCATTATGGTCCGAGAATATGCAGGGGACAATCCCAATCTTTTGGTATCGGTTCAGACCCGATTTGTGACCCAATATGTGGTCTATTCTGGAGAAAGTTCCATGTGCGCTTGAGAAGAATGTGTATTCAGTTGAGTGTGGATGTAAAGTTCTGTAGATATCTGTGAAATCCATCTGGTCCAGTGTATCATTTAAAGCTCTCGTTTCTTTGGAGATGTTTTGCTTAGAAGACCTATCGAGTATAGAAAGAGCTAGATTGAAGTCACCAAGTATAAGTGTATTATTATCTAAGTATTTCTTCACTTTGGTTAATAATTGATTTATATATTTGGCAGCTCCCACATTCGGAGCATATATATTGAGGATTGTTAAGTCCTCTTGTTGAATAGATCCTTTAAGTATGATATAGTGTCCCTCTTCATCTTTCACTACAGTCTTTGGGGTAAATTTTAGTTTATCTGATATAAGGATGGCTACCCCTGCTTTCTTTTGAGGACCATTCGAATGGTAAATGGTTCTCCAACCTTTTATTTTCAGGCTGTAGGTGTCCTTCTGTCTAAAATGAGTCTCTTGTAGACAGCAAATAGATGGGTCCTGCTTTTTTATCCAGTCTGAAACCCTGCGCCTTTTGATGGGGTCATTAAGCCCGTTCACATTCAGAGTTACTATTGAGAGATATGAGTTTAGTGTCATCATGATATCTATTCAGTCTTTGTTTTTGTGGACTGTTCCACTGAACTTCTTCTTAAAGGGGAATTTTAAGAGGCCCCCTTAAAATTTCTTGCAGAGCTGGTTTGGTGGTCACATATTCTTTTAGTTGCTGCCTGTCTTGGAAGCTCTTTATCTCTCCTTCCATTTTGAATGAGAGCCTTGCTGGATAAAGTATTCTTGGTTGCATGTTCTTTTCATTTAGGACCCTGAATATATCCTGCCAGCCCTTTCTGGCCTGCCAGGTCTCTGTGGAGAGGTCTGCTGTTACCCTAATACTCCTCCCCATAAAAGTCAGGGATTTCTTGTCTCTTGCTGCTTTAAGGATCTTCTCCTTATCTTTGGAATTTGCAAGCTTCACAATTAAATGTCGAGGTGTTGAACGGTTTTTATTGATTTTAGGGGGGGATCTCTCTATTTCCTGGATCTGAATGCCTGTTTCCCTTCCCATATTAGGAAAGTTTTCAGCTAGAATTTGTTCAAATACATATTCTGGCCCTCTGTCCCTTTCGGCGCCCTCGGGAACCCCAATTAAACGTAGGTTTTTCTTCCTCAGGCTGTCGTTTATTTCCCTTAATCTATCTTCATGGTCTTTTAATTGTTTGTCTCTTTTTTCCTCAGTTTCCCTCTTTGCTGTCAACTTGTCTTCTAGGTCACTCACTCGTTCTTCCACCTCGTTAACCCTCGTCGTTAGGACTTCTAGTTTGGATTGCATCTCATTCAATTGATTTTTAATTTCTGCCTGATTAGCTCTAAATTCTGCAGTCATGAAGTCTCTTGAGTCCTTTATACTTTTTTCTAGAGCCACCAGTAGGTGTATAATAGTGCTTCTGAATTGGCTTTCTGACATTGAATTGTAATCCAGATTTTGTAACTCTGTGGGAGAGAGGACTGTTTCTGATTCTTTCTTTTGAGGTGAGGTTTTCCTTCTAGTCATTTTGCTCAGTGCAGAGTGGCCAAAAGCAAGTTGTATTGGGAAAAAGAGAAAAAGAGAGGAGAGAAAGAAGGAAAGAAAAGAGAAAGAGAAAAAAAAAGGGAAGAAAAAGAAAAAAAAACGAAAAAAAAAAAAAAAAGAAGAAGAAAAAGAGAAAGAAAGAGAAAGGAGAAAAAAAGGGGGTGGGGGAAGGAAACAAATCAAAAAGCAAAACAAAACAAAACCAAAAACAAAAACAAAAACAAACAAACAAAAAAAGAACCACGGGGGAGTATCTTCTGATTCTGTGTTCTTTAAGACCCTTGGCTTCTCCTGGAAGTTGTCCGTCTAGCTGGTGTTCTGGGGGAGGGGCCTGTTGTGCTGATTTTCAGGTGTTAGCAGTTGGGGGAGCTGCTGTGCCCCTGCCTGGCGCAGGGCTCGGTGGGGGTTGTTTACCCCGTGAGGCCGCAGGAGGAACAGCCCCAGTGGCGGGGCAGCTCTGGAAACCTGGAT
>NW_027554480.1:0-40570 GCF_053574225.1 Canis aureus
GATAGTGTTATTAGAATATATAAAGTTAAGTTTAGGATTATTATTGTAGGGTTGTAAATAATGATAGCGGCTATTCAGCCTATGTGGGCAATGGAGGAGTATGCTATGATTTTTCGTAGTTGAGTTTGATTTTAGTCCGCCTCAGCCTCCTACTAGAACGGATGCGAGGGCTATTAGTATAAGAAGGTTGGTGTTAATTGATGGGGAGATTTGATATAGGATGGATATAGGTGCGATTTTTTGTCATGTTAGTAGGATTATTCCTGATATAAGTGTTACTCCTTGTGCTACTTCGGGAACTCAGAAGTGGAATGGAGATAGGCCTAGTTTTATTGTTAGGGCGGTGGGTTATTATGATGGATGCGATGGGGTTTGAGATTTTTGAGATTACTCATTGGCCGGAGTAAAGAAGGTTAATGGTGACTCCTATTATTAGTAATATTGAGGCAGTAGCTTGTGTAAGAAAATATTTTGTAGAGGCTTCTATGGCTCGTGGATTATACTTTTTTTATGAGGATAGGGATGATGGCTAGCATGTTTATTTCGAATCCAATTCAGATCAGTAATCAGTGCGAGCTTAGTATGACGATTATGGTCCCTGCCATGATAGTTGCTATAATAATAGTGAGAATAGGGGGTTTTATTAGTACGGGAAGGGTATAAACCAACATTTTCGGGGTATGGGGCCGATAGCTTAATTTAGCTGACTTACTGTAGAATATAGTGTAAGTTTGGTAGCACGAAAGATCTTTGAATTCTTAAGATTAGGTTCGAAGCCTATTATTCTAGAAATAAGAGGATTTAAACCTCTATTATTTACTCTATCAAAGTAACTCTTTTATCAGACATATTTCTTATGTTTGGGGTGGGATACTCGCGGTAATAATGGGTAAGGCAACATGTCATATGCATAGGGCTAAAGTTAGGGGTAGAAAATTTTTTCACAATAAGTGTATTAATTGATCATAGCGGAATCGAGGGTATGATGCTCGAATTCATAGGAAGCAGATAGTTAGTAAGAGGGTTTTTATAGTGAAGTTAATAGAGTAGAGTTCTGGTATAAATGGGTTGTGGAATGCACCGAAGAATAGAATTGTTGTGAGGATATTTATTATAATGATATTTGCGTACTCTGCTAGAAAGAATAGGGCAAAAGGACCCGCTGCATACTCTACGTTAAATCCAGAAACTAGTTCGGATTCTCCTTCAGTTAAGTCGAAGGGGGCTCGGTTAGTTTCTGCTAGAGTAGAAATGAATCATATCATGGCTAGGGGCCAGGCCGGAAAGATTAGTCATATATGTTCTTGGGTGATAATTAGTGTGGATAGTGTAAATGACCCGTTTATTAGGAGGACTGATAGGAGAATGATTGCTAGTGTTACTTCATATGAGATTGTTTGAGCTACTGCTCGGAGGGCTCCGATTAGAGCGTATTTGGAGTTTGAGGCTCATCCTGACCAAAGGATGGAGTATACGGCGAGACTTGATATTGCTAGTATGAATAGGACTCCTAAGTTTATATTAATGAGTGGGTAGGGCATTGGGAGAGGGATTCATATAGTTAGGGCTAGTGATAGAGCTAGAATGGGGGCTAGAATGAATATTGATATGGAGGATGTAAGTGGTCGTAGAGGTTCTTTTGTGAAGAGTTTTACTGCATCTGCGATTGGTTGAAGGAGGCCGTAGGGGCCTACGATATTAGGCCCTTTTCGAAGTTGTATGTAGCCTAAGACTTTTCGTTCAACGAGGGTGAGGAAGGCTACGGCAAGAAGGATTGGGATGATAAGAGAGATAATGTTGATAAAGAACATTTTGTTAGGGAGAGGAATTGAACCTCTGATAATAAAGGTTTAAGTTTTACGCAGTTACCGGGCTCTGCCACCCTAACAAAGCCCCTTTTCTCGGGCTTATGAGGAGATAAACTGGTTAGATTGAGTTGACTTCATCTATTAGTTTTAAGGCGCCTTTGTGAGGTAGGCCTTACATCCCTTGTCCTTTCGTACTGGGGGAGGTTATATAATAGATAGAAACCGACCTGGATTACTCCGGTCTGAACTCAGATCACGTAGGACTTTAATCGTTGAACAAACGAACCCTTAATAGCTGCTGCACCATTAGGATGTCCTGATCCAACATCGAGGTCGTAAACCCTATTGTCGATATGGACTCTTGAAATAGGATTGCGCTGTTATCCCTAGGGTAACTTGTTCCGTTGATCAAAAATTATTGGATCAATAAGTGATGTTATATTTTGACTTGTGGGTCTAAATTTTAATCACTCGGGAGTTTTTTATATTCCGAGGTCACCCCAACCTAAATTGCTAACCCACAATAATGGTGTAATGTTATGCCTTGTAGGTATTTAGTATCCATAAGTTTGGGTTAGTTAATTAAAGCTCCATAGGGTCTTCTCGTCTTATTGTGGCATTCCCGCCTCTTCACGGGAAGGTCAATTTCACTGATTGGGAATAAGAGACAGTTAAACCCTCGTGTGGCCATTCATACAAGTCCTTATTTAGAGAACAAATGATTATGCTACCTTTGCACGGTCAGGATACCGCGGCCGTTAAACAAGTGTCACTGGGCAGGCAGTGCCTCCAATACTAGAAATGCTGGAGGTGATGTTTTTGGTAAACAGGCGGGTTTGTGTTTGCCGAGTTCCTTTTACTCCTTTTAATCTTTCCTTAAATGCATGCCTGTGTTGGGTTAACAATAGGGTAGATAAGTATTTCATTTTTGGGTTGATATTATCAGATTGTTAACTATCAGTGGTCTATCCGTTTCTGATATAAGCTTATGCGGGGAGAAAATAGTTCTTGTTACTCATACTAGCATTGTTGCTTCTATATTTAAATAGAATGGCCCAGGAGGTATAATTAGGAGTTGATGTAATATGATTGGGATTAAGTTATATTGTTTGTTGAGCTGGAACGCTTTCTCAATTGGTGGCTGCTTTTAAGCCAACTATGGTGATGTTAGTATATACTCTCTAATAAAGGTTGTATCCTGATTCTAAGAAGCTGTACCTTCTTAGACTATATTTTAAATTTACATTAAAATTTTGTTTTTTTTAGGTAAATTTAAAGTTGAACTAAAATTCTGTTTGTGGGCAACCAGCTATCACCAGGCTCGTTAGGCTTTTCACCTCTACCCACAAATCTTCTCACTATTTTGCTACATAGATGAGTTGATCCTTTTAGATTGTTTATGGGTAGCTCGTCTGGTTTCGGGGAGCTTAGCTTAAGTTCTCTTTGTTAAGTCGTTTCTGGCTAGTTCATTATGCAAAAGGTAAAAGGGGTAATCTTTGCTGTTTAATACTGTTAAGATGTCTTTCATCATTCCCTTACGGTACTATCTCTATCGCTCCAATTAAAATTTCTATCTCCTATACTTTTATTATTTAACTAAATGTTTTTACTTTATATGTCTGTGATACTTAAGTTTGGGGTTAGTTGGGCTAGCTTTTGTTCAAAGTGGTCATAAGTAATGAAATCTTCTGGGTGTAGGCCAGACGCTTTAGTTAAGCTACACTTTGATTAATCCAAGCACACCTTCCGGTATGCTTACCTTGTTACGACTTGTCTCCTCTTGTGTCTTAGTTAAGTTAATATGGTTATGGTTGTGTCTTATTACTTGAGGAGGGTGACGGGCGGTGTGTGCGTGCTTCATGGCCCTATTCAATTAAGCTCTCTATTCTTAATTTACTACTAAATCCTCCTTCAGTTTTAATTTCATAAAAACGTTCGTGGAATGTTCTTGGGTAGAAAATGTAGCCCATTTCTTCCCACCCCATAAGTTACACCTTGACCTAACTTTTTTATGTAAAATGATTGTGCTTACTATTCTACCTTTTGAGGGTTTGCTGAAGATGGCGGTATATAGACTGAATTAGCAAAGGGTGGTGAGGTTTATCGGGGTTTATCGATTATAGAACAGGCTCCTCTAGAGGGATATAAAGCACCGCCAAGTCCTTTGAGTTTTAAGCTATTGCTAGTAGTCTCTGGCGAATTATTTTGTTGTAAAATTATCTATGTTTAGGGCTAAGCATAGTGGGGTATCTAATCCCAGTTTGGGTCTTAGCTATCGTGTAGTCAGATTATTATAAAGTCACTTTCGTGGTCTATTTTATGGTAACTGTAGCTTTTTACGGCTTAGTTAAGTTTTAACTTTAGTGCAAAGGTATCTTAAACACGCTTTACGCCGTGGGCCTATTAGTTTGGGTTAATCGTATGACCGCGGTGGCTGGCACGAAATTTACCAACCCTTTTTAGTATGCTTAGTCAAACTTTCGTTTATGGCTTAATTTTTATCACTGCTGTATCCCGTGGGGGTGTGGCTTAGCAAGGTGTTATGAGCTACTTAAGAGTGTGCTTGATACCTGCTCCTTTAGATCACTGCTGATTTTAAGGGCATTCTCACTGGGGCGTGGAGACTTGCATGTGTAAGTCTACTAAGAACTAATAGGAAGGCTAGGACCAAACCTTTGTGTTTATGGAGTCGTGCGACTCATCTTGGCATTTCAGTGCCTTGCTTTATTAATTAAGCTACATTAACTTATACTGAAATTGTAGTGTGTATAATAAATAAAATACATAGTAAATATGAGAGGAAAAAAAAAGGGGATGCTATCTATAGATAGACCACGAGATCGAATGCGTGTAAGACTGTTGTGTTAAGTTAACTAGAGTAGCAATACATTTGTATACAATTTAAATAAAGCTTGTGAGTATTGTATGCACTTAGTCCTGTTTTTGGGGTTTGGCAGGACATAAATAAGTGTATAATAGATGACATGAGTTTATGGGGGGTAAGGGGGGTTTGTATAAGTTAACTTAATGTCTTGCGCGTGTACGTACGTGTACACACGTGTACGTACGTGTACACACGTGTACGTACGTGTACACACGTGTACGTACGTGTACGTACGTGTACGTACGTGTACACACGTGTACGTACGTGTACACACGTGTACGTACGTGTACACACGTGTACGTACGTGTACACACGTGTACGTACGTGTACACACGTGTACGTACGTGTACACACGTGTACGTACGTGTACACACGTGTACGTACGTGTACACACGTGTACGTACGTGTACACACGTGTACGTACGTGTACACACGTGTACGTACGTGTACACACGTGTACGTACGTGTACACACGTGTGTCCTAGAATTATATGTCCTGAAACCATTGACTGAATAGCACCTTGATTTTATGCGTGAGTTGATAAATGATAATGAATAAGTCCAGCTACAAGTTATTTGACTGCATTAGGGCCGCGACGGGCATATTCCCTGAGAGCAGAAGATAAGTTAGAGTTAGTGCCGTTGCGGTCATAGATGAGTGATAGCAGATTCCCCCCCTAAAAATAAAAGATACCAAATGCATGACACCACAGTTATGTGTGATCATGGGCTGATTAGTCACTAGTCCATCGAGATGTCCCATTTGCGAGAATTAGTAGGATTGGAATAAATAGAGTCATGGCCCTGAGGTAAGAACCAGATGCCAGGTATAGTTTCATGATAGTAACCCCCACATTAGCATGGGCCCGGAGCGAGAAGAGTGACATTACAGGCAAGGATTGATGGTTTCTCGAGGCATGGTGATTAAGCCCTTATTGGACTAAGTGATATGCATCTAGTTACTGTTGAGGATCAATGGGTTGTGGAATTGGACTAGACATGTCCTATGTAAAGATATAATATCATGTACATGCTTATATGCATGGGGCAAGCCATTAATGCACGACGTACATAGGGGAGGGAAAGAAGGATTTTTTGGAGATACTGACATAGCACAGTAGAGGTGGTCCAATATATGAATGTAGGGGGTGTCAGGGAATAGTTTAAGAAGAATTTCAGCTTTGGGTGCTGATGGTGGAGCAAGAGCTTCTTCCTTGAGTCTTAGGGAGGGCGACTACTCTCCATTTTTGGTTTACAAGACCAAGGTAATGATTATACTACAAAGACTCTTCATTTTAGAAGATTATTTTCGATAACGCTAATTGTTGGCATTAGAATCAATAGGATGGTGAAATATAGAATTGAGGCGACCTGTCCGATAATGATGAAAGGGTGTTCAACTGGCTGTCCTCCAATCCAAGTTAAAGTGAGAAGATCGGCGACTAAAAGTCAGAATAGGCATTGGCTGAGGGGTCGGAATATTATACTGCGTTGCTTAGATGTGTGGAGGAATGGAATGAATGCTAAAATTAGGATGGAGAATACTAGGGCGAGTACACCTCCTAATTTATTAGGGATAGATCGTAGGATGGCATAGGCGAATAGGAAGTATCATTCAGGTTTGATATGTGGAGGGGTGTTTAGGGGGTTTGCAGGGGTGTAGTTGTCTGGATCTCCTAATAGGTCTGGTGAAAATAAAACTAGTGATATTAAGACTAGGAGCAGGAGTAGGATTCCTAGGATATCTTTAATTGTGTAGTAGGGGTGAAACGGAATTTTGTCTGAGTCTGATGTGATTCCTGAGGGGTTGTTGGATCCGGTTTCGTGTAGAAATAGGAGGTGTACTATTGCTAGAGCTGCGATGATGAATGGAAAGATAAAATGAAATGCAAAGAATCGTGTTAAGGTTGCTTTGTCTACTGAGAAGCCACCTCAGATTCACTCTACTAAGTTGGTTCCGATATAGGGGATGGCGGAGAGAAGGTTAGTGATTACAGTTGCCCCTCAAAATGATATTTGTCCTCACGGCAGTACATAGCCTATGAATGCTGTGGCTATGGTTGCGAATAGTAGTACAATTCCAATGTTTCATGTTTCTATGAATACATAGGATCCATAGTATAGGCCTCGTCCCACATGTATGAATAGGCAGATGAAGAATATGGAAGCGCCATTTGCATGTATATAGCGGATAATTCAGCCGTAGTTAACGTCTCGACAGATGTGGGTGACCGATGAAAAAGCTGTGGCCGTGTCCGATGTGTAGTGTATAGCTAGAAATAAACCTGTTAGAATCTGTAGAATCAAGCATACTCCTAATAAGGACCCGAAATTCCATCAAGCAGAGATGTTAGATGGCGCTGGGAGGTCAATGAATGAATTGTTGACAATTTTGGCTAGTGGGTGGGTTTTTCGAATGTTGGTCATTAATGTTCTTATAGTTGAAATACAACGATGATTTTTCATGTCATTAGTCATGGTTAAATTCCATGTAGGAATAATGATAACATACATTGTATTTATTTTAAGTATCGTTTTTGTGATGAGTTTTGTGGGTTTTGCCACTAAACCATCTCCTATTTATGGTGGGCTTGTGCTAATTATTAGCGGTGGGATTGGTTGTGCGATTGTTCTGAATTTTGGGGGTTCTTTTTTAGGGCTGATAGTGTTTTTAATTTATTTGGGGGGTATATTAGTAGTATTTGGTTATACAACTGCTATGGCTACTGAGCAATACCCTGAGGTGTGAGTTTCAAATAAGGCTGTTCTAGCGGCTTTTATTACTGGTCTATTGTCTGAGTTGTTGACTGCTTGCTATATTTTGAAGGATGATGAGGTGGAGGTAGTATTAAAGTTTAATGGAATAGGGGATTGGGTAATTTATGATACGGGGGACTCTGGGTTTTTTAGTGAAGAGGCTATGGGTATTGCGGCTTTATATAGTTATGGAACCTGGTTGGTGATTGTTACAGGTTGGTCGCTGTTAACTGGTGTGTTGGTTATCATGGAAGTTACCCGTGGTAATTAAGGATTAGTAGGCTGAGAATTATAGTTAGTATGAACGATAGGAAATAGAGCTTGATGAGACCCTTTTGATTTGAAATAAGGGTAGAAGATTTTATTTGGAAATACGAGATTGATTTGGGTAGGATGTTTTCTAGTCAGATGGAGTCCAGAAGTATAGATGCTGATTTCTGGCTGATGGTTAAACTTGTTTTAGGTGTGAGGCGGTGCATAATGGTTGGATAATAGCCAAGGAGGGTGGAAAATTTAAAGTAATTAGATGGATAGTTAAATTTGAGTCCTTGTATGGTAAGGTTTAGTTCTAGTGCCAGGATGAAACCCAAGATAGTTACTGCAAGGGCTATCATTTTTAGATAATGAGGCATAGTTATCTGTGGGATGGTGGTGGGTGTGATGCTGTGGGAGATAATGTATCCTGCAAATACACTTCCGATAAGGAGTCGTTTAATAGAGTTAATTAGGAGAGGATTATTCTCGTTGATAAGGATTATAGGGGAGAAGCGGGGCTGGCCTAGTAGAGCGAAGAATATAATTCGGGTGCTGTAGGCAGCGGTTAGGGATGTGGCAACGAGTGTAATTAAGAGGGCTCAGGCGTTGGTATTCGACGTGTTAGCGGACTCGATGATCAGGTCTTTGGAGTAGAATCCTGTAAGGAAAGGTATGCCTGTTAATGCGAGGCTTCCGACAATCAGGGAAGTTGTGGTGAAGGGAAGGACTTTAAATAGGCCACCTATCTTTCGAATGTCTTGTTCATCGTTTAGGCTGTGGATAATTGACCCTGAACATATGAATAACATAGCTTTAAAAAATGCGTGAGTGCAGATGTGTAAGAAGGCTAGGTAAGGCTGGTTAATGCCAATTGTTACTATTATTAGGCCTAGTTGGCTTGAGGTAGAGAACGCTACAATTTTTTTGATATCGTTCTGTGTAAGAGCGCAGATTGCAGTAAATAGTGTAGTAATAGCCCCTAAGCATAAAGTGAGGGTTTGAATAGTTTGATTATGCTCTATTAGTGGATGAAAGCGGATAAGAAGAAATACTCCTGCTACAACTATTGTGCTTGAGTGAAGTAGGGCTGATACAGGAGTGGGGCCTTCTATGGCTGAGGGGAGTCAGGGATGTAAGCCGAATTGAGCAGATTTACCGGTAGCTGCTAATAGTAAGCCAAGTAGCGGCAAATTAAAATTATCGTTTGTTGTAATAAAGATTTGTTGAAGGTCTCATGTGTTTAAGTTCAATAGAAACCATGCTATGGTTATAATGAAGCCTACATCTCCAATACGGTTATAGAGGATAGCTTGTAGGGCAGCTGTATTTGCATCGGTTCGGCCGTATCATCATCCAATAAGTAAAAATGATATAATGCCAACTCCTTCTCAGCCAATGAATAGTTGGAATATGTTGTTTGCGGTGACTAAGACTATTATAGTAATAAGAAATAAGAGAAGATACTTGAAAAATCGGTTAATATAAGGATCGGAGTGTATATATCATATAGAAAACTCTATAATAGACCACGTGACAAAAAGGGCTACGGGCACAAAGATTATTGAGAAGTAGTCTAATTTAAAACTCATGGATAGTTTTATGGTCTGGATTGTTATTCAATGTCAGTTTGAAACAATTGTTTCCTGTCCTGAGTAGATGAATATTATTGTGGGAATTATGCTAATTATGAATGCGTAAGAAGTAGCGGTTTTTACATAGTATGGGTATAGCTTATTTTTGTAGAGTTTAGTAGAGGTTATAATGATGGGCAAAGTAAGAATGACTAGAGCTGTGATTATGCATGAAGTAAATATATTTATTACTTTTATTTGGAGTTGCACCAATTTTTTGGTTCCTAAGACCAATGGATTACTTCTATCCTATAAAAGTTGAAAAAGCCATGTTCTTATACATGGGAGCATGAGTTAGCAGTTCTTGCAGTACTTTTTCGGTAAGCAAAAAGGTTTGAGCTTTTATTATTAGATTCACAATCTAATGTTTTTGTTAAACTATGCTTACAGTAGATGGGACCGAGAATAATTTTAGGGTTAAGGGATAGGAGGAGTAGAGGCAGTAGATGCAAGGTTATTAGGGCATTTTCTCGTGTGAATGACGGTTTGATATTTTTGATATGGTGGGAATATTTACCACGCTGTGTGGTGATTAGTATATAAAGTGAGTATAGGGCAGTGATGGTGATGTTAATTCCTATTAGAATAATAGTAATGTTGGATCATGAGAATGAGGATATCACTACAAATAGTTCTCCGATAAGATTAATTGTTGGAGGAAGAGCCAGATTTGTGAGGCTTGCTAATAACCATCAGGCTGCTATCAGGGGAAGGAGGGTTTGAAGTCCTCGTGCGAGAATCATAGTACGGCTATGGATTCGTTCGTAATTGGAGTTGGCTAAGCAGAATAGCATCGAGGATGTTAAACCATGGGCAATTATTAGGGCTGTTGCACCTATATAACTTCATGGTGTTTGAATAAGAACCGCTACAATAACGAGTGCCATATGACTAACTGAGGAGTATGCAATTAGGGATTTTAGATCTGTTTGACGGAGACAGATAGAGCTTGTTATGATTATGCCTCATAGAGATAATATTATGAAAGGATACGCTATGAAGTTGGTCAGGGGGTTTAGTAGGGTTGTAATTCGTATCATGCCATAGCCTCCTAATTTCAGGAGTACGGCGGCAAGTACCATGGAGCCGGCAATAGGGGCCTCTACGTGTGCTTTTGGTAGTCACAAGTGGAGGCCGTATAGAGGTATCTTTACTATGAATGCTATCATGCATGCCAATCATAAGAAAACATTAGATCAGGAGTTTGGCAGAGGTTGAATTCAGTATTGAATTATGAGAAAATTTAGGGAGCCCATGAAATTGTGGATGTAAAGGAGAGCTACTAGGAGTGGGAGAGATCCTATTAAAGTATAAAATAAGAAGTAGAGCCCTGCGTTTAGTCGTTCAGTTTGATTCCCCCATCGGGTAATAATGATCAGGGTTGGGATTAGTGTTGCCTCAAATAGGATGTAAAAGAAGATAAGTTCAGAGGCGGTGAAAGTTATAATTAGGAACAACTGGAGAAGAATCAGTATTGAAATATATAGTTTTTTTCGAGTTAAGGGTTCTTTTGATAAATGGTGTTGGCTTGCTATAAGTATAAGGGGTAGAAGTCATGTTGTAAGTGCTAGTAGCGGTGCTGATAGGGAGTCAGAGAAAAATATTAAGGAGGGGTTCAATGTATTATCATTTGGTTGATTCAGGTAGAATAAGCTGATTAAGCTGATTAGCAAACCATATGTTGTCGTGTTAATTCAGATTATGTTAGGCTTTGATACTCATGTAAGGGGGATCAGTATGATAGTGGGGATGATAATTTTTAGCATTGTAAGAGGTTTAGGTTTTGTACGTAATCAGTCCCGTAGGTGTTAGATACTATAACTAGTAGAGATAGTCCTAATGCTGCTTCGCAGGCAGCAAATACTAGTAGTACGATTGGTATCATGCTGGCTAATGTAAGGTGGTTGTTGAGAATAGTTACAGATATTATTACAAATAGTGATAATATTATGCCCTCTAAGCATAGTAGCGATGATATTAGGTGTGATCGATAAACAAGTATACCTATTAGAGAAAGAATGAATGCCAGAAAGATATTAATATATACTATGGACATATGATAATTATGAGATAAATCATAATCTAATGAGTCGAAATCATTTGTTTTGGCTTAAACTAATTATCATATTCGGTTCATTCTAGCCCCTTTTCGGTTCATTCGTACGCTAGGCTTGCAGCTAGGAGGGAGATTAGTAGGAGTGCTATGATAAGTATTGTTGTCAACTTGTTGGTTTGTGACGCTCAGGGAAGTGGGAGTAGGAGTGCGATTTCTAGGTCGAAAAGCAGGAATGTGATGGCAACTAGGAAGAATTTTATAGAGAAAGGTAGGCGAGCAGATCCCATGGGGTCAAAACCACATTCGTAGGGGCTTGTCTTGTCTGTATAAATATTTAGTTGGGGAAGTCAGAATGCGATTAGTACAAGTAAGGACGCTAGGGTTACATTAGTTATCAAGGTTAGTATTACGTTTATTACTTCTTTCCAGGTTGATCTGGAGCTAACTGATTGGAAGTCAATTGTACTAGTTATACTAAAGAAATAGGATCCTCATCAATAAATAGATACATATAAGAATAGTCAGACTACATCAACAAAGTGTCAATATCATGCAGCGGCTTCAAATCCGAAGTGGTGGTTTGATGTGAAGTGGTAGTATAGTTGTCGGAGAAAGCACACGATAAGGAATGTGGAGCCAATAATTACATGTAGTCCGTGAAACCCAGTAGCTATAAAAAAGGTAGATCCGTACACTCCGTCGGAGATTGTAAAAGATGTCTCGTAGTATTCGGAGGCCTGTAATAGTGTAAAATATACGCCTAAGGAGATTGTAATAAATAGGCCTTGAAGTATGTGTTTACGATTGCCTTCTATTAAACTATGATGGGCTCAAGTAATAGATACTCCGGAGGCTAGGAGGACTGAGGTGTTGAGTAGAGGAACTTCTAGTGGGTTAAGAGGAATAATGCCGGTGGGAGGTCAGCAACCTCCAAGTTCAGGAGTAGGGGCTAGGCTGGAATGGTAAAAGGCTCAAAAGAAGCCTGCAAAGAAAAATACTTCTGATACAATAAAAAGAACTATTCCGTACCGTAGTCCTTTTTGTACAATAGGGGTGTGATGTCCTTGGAATGTGCCTTCTCGGATCACATCTCGTCATCACTGGTATATGGTTAGCAGGTTGGTTGTGAATCCTAATGTAAGTAGGGATATTGAGTTATAGTGAAATCATATGATAAGACCCGATGTTATAAGAAGGGCAGAAAGGGCTCCTGTTAGCGGTCATGGGCTTGGGTTAACTATATGGTAAGCGTGAGTTTGGTGGGTCATTAGGTGTTGTCATGTAAGTATAGACTTACTAGTAAGGTAAAGACATAGGCTTGAATTAAGGCAACAGCAAACTCTAGAATCGTAAATAGAATTAAAATAATAAAAGTGATGAAAGCTGTGGTCGCGCTAATATTAATAAGAGCTAAGGTAGCCCCTCCAATCAAATGGATTAGGAGGTGTCCTGCAGTAATATTGGCGGTTAATCGAACGGCTAGAGCTATGGGTTGAATGAATAGACTAATAGTTTCGATGATTACTAGTATTGGAATTAGGGGAAGAGGGGTGCCTTGGGGTAGAAAGTGTGCCAAGGATGCTTTGGTCTTATAGCGGAAACCGGTAATTACTGTCCCTGCTCATAGGGGGATTGCTATTCCGAGGTTTATAGAGAGTTGTGTCGTGGGCGTAAATGAGTGGGGTAGTAGTCCAAGTAGGTTAGTTGAACCAATGAATAGAATTAGTGATATAAGTATGAGAGCTCAGGTTCGTCCCTTTTGATTATGAATTGCTAGTATTTGTTTTGATGTTAATTGAATTAATCATTGCTGAATGGAGATTAACCGATTATTGATTAGGCGATTGGGTGCTGGGAATAAAATGGAAGGGAATATGACGATCAGTACTACAATAGGGAGACCTATTATTGAGGGGGCAGCGAAAGAGGCGAATAAATTTTCGTTCATTTGTTTTCTCAAGGATTATGTTGACTAGTGATTTTAGTAGACTTGGTTATTGGGTTTTCCGGGTAGTGGTGATTTGAAATTTTTAGTTGGAATAGAATGAAGAGGGTGAGAAATATTGAAAAGATTATAATAAATCAGGTGGATGTGTCTAGCTGTGGCATTTCATTAAGGGGAGGTTAAAACTCCCAGTCTTTAACTTAAAAGGTTAATGCTTTATAGCTTCTTAATGAGTAAGTCTAGTCTAGGTTATACTATTAAGGCAGATCAGGTTTCAAAATAAGATAGGGGGACTATTTCAAGAACAATGGGTATAAAGCTATGGTTAGATCCGCAGATTTCAGAGCACTGGCCATAATACAGTCCCGGTCGTATGGCTATAAGGGTGGTTTGGTTTAGTCGTCCTGGAATAGCGTCAGTTTTTAGACCTAGTGATGGAACAGCTCATGAATGCAAAACGTCTTCTGAAGAAATAAGTATTCGGATGGTTATTTCTATTGGGAGGACAACTCGGTTGTCTACTTCTAATAGTCGGAGTTCTCCTGGCTTTAATTCTTGTGTTGGGATTATGTAGGAGTCAAAGTTTAAGTCTTCATAATCAGTATATTCATAGCTTCAGTATCATTGGTGGCCTATTGTTTTCACGGTTAAAGAGGGGTTATTGATTTCGTCTATTATATAAAGGATTCGGAGGGAAGGTAGAGCGATTAGGATTAGGATAATGGCGGGTAGGATAGTTCATACTGTTTCTACTTCCTGTGCGTCTATTGTGCTTGTATGAGTTAATTTTGTAGTCAATATTAGGGAAATGATGTAGAGAACTAAAGAACTGATTAAGAATACAATTATTAGTGTATGGTCATGAAAATGAAGTAGCTCCTCTATAATAGGGGAGGTTGCGTCCTGTAATCCGAGTTGAAATGGGTACGCCATAGAGGTATATAGGGGTTTCACCTATAATTTAACCTTGACAAAGTTATGTAATATTTTACTAATACCTCCTGATTGAGAAAGACATAGTGGTTATGACATTGGCTTGAAACCAATTTTAGGGGGTTCGATTCCTTCCTTTCTTATTTTTGGATTACATATGTAGGTTCTTCGAACGTGTGATATGGAGGGGGACATCCATGTAGTCATTCAATATTAGTTGTAGTAAGTTCTACTATAGCAACTTCTCGTTTGGATGCAAAGGCCTCTCAGATTATAAAAATTATAAGCATCACCGCTGTAAGCGAGATAAACGATCCTATAGAGGAGACGGTATTTCAGGTGGTATATGCATCTGGATAGTCAGAGTACCGACGAGGTATTCCGGATAAACCTAGGAAATGCTGAGGGAAGAAAGTTATATTTACTCCCACAAATATAATTGTAAAGTGAATCTTTGCTCAAGTATCGTTAAGAGTATAACCTGAGAATAAGGGGAATCAGTGGGCAAATCCTCCCATAATGGCAAAAACTGCTCCCATTGAGAGCACATAGTGAAAATGAGCTACAACATAATACGTATCATGAAGAACGATGTCTAAGGACGAATTAGCTAGGACAATGCCTGTTAGCCCGCCTACTGTGAATAAGAAAAAAACCCTAAAGCTCATAGCATAGCTGGAGATCATTTAATATTGCCTCCGTGAAGTGTTGCCAGTCAACTAAATACTTTTACTCCTGTTGGAATAGCGATAATTATAGTGGCGGATGTGAAGTATGCTCGTGTGTCTACGTCTATTCCTACAGTAAACATATGGTGAGCTCATACGATAAAGCCTAAAAACCCAATAGATATTATTGCCCATACTATTCCTATATAGCCGAAAGGCTCTTTTTTCCCTGAGTAGTAAGTGACAATGTGAGAAATTATTCCGAACCCTGGCAGGATAAGAATGTAAACTTCAGGATGTCCGAAGAATCAGAATAAGTGTTGATATAGGATAGGGTCTCCTCCTCCAGCGGGATCGAAAAATGTCGTATTAAGATTACGGTCTGTTAAAAGTATTGTAATTCCAGCAGCCAGTACAGGCAGGGATAGTAGGAGTAGAACTGCTGTAATTAGTACTGATCATACAAATAGGGGGGTTTGATACTGGGATATTGCAGGGGGTTTTATGTTGATAATAGTAGTAATGAAATTAATTGCCCCTAAAATAGAAGAGACTCCGGCTAAATGTAAGGAGAAAATTGTAAGATCAACGGATGCTCCTGCATGGGCCAGATTGCCAGCCAGTGGGGGGTAAACGGTCCACCCCGTTCCTGCACCTGCTTCTACCATAGAAGATGCTAATAGTAGAAGAAAAGATGGAGGAAGAAGTCAGAAGCTCATGTTATTTATTCGGGGGAATGCCATGTCCGGAGCACCAATTATTAATGGCACTAGTCAGTTTCCAAAGCCCCCAATTATAATGGGCATGACTATGAAGAAGATTATTACGAAAGCATGGGCGGTTACGACGACGTTATAAATTTGATCGTCGCCTAGTAAAGTACCGGGCTGACCTAGTTCGGCTCGGATGAGGAGGCTCAAGGCAGTGCCTACTATGCCGGCTCATGCTCCAAATAGTAAGTATAAAGTACCAATATCTTTGTGATTAGTAGAGAACAGTCATCGGTTAATGAACATAGGTAAAATGGCTGATAAAAGCATTAGACTGTAAATCTAAAAATAGAGGTTTAAGTCCTCTTTTTGCCAAGCTCTGTGGTGAATTTTCATATTGAATTGCAAATTCAAAGAAGCAGCCTAGACGCCGCCGGGGCTTCTCCCGCCTTTTTTTTCTACGCGGCGGGAGAAGGTAGATTGAAGCCAGTTACTAGGGTATTTAGCTGTTAACTAAAATTTCGTGAGGTAGAAGCTCACCAATCTAGGGAGGGCTTAGCTTAATTAAAGTGTTTGATTTGCATTCAATTGATGTAAGATAGATTCTTGCAGCCCTTAGAGGTGATTTGGTCAGGGGTTAAGTGTATAGCACTTGCTTAGAGCTTTGAAGGCTCTTGGTCTGGTCTAACCTAAACTCCTAGTCCAAGACTGATAATATAGGTGTTAGCGGGAGTAGTATAGTTGAGATAATGATTAAGGGGGGTAGTAGGGTTGCCTTTTTTGTGTACTCGAATTGTCATTTTATTTTTATGTTATTTGTGGACGGGAATATGGTAAGTGCGGTGCTATATGTGAGTCGCAGGTAGAAATATAAGTTAAGTAGAGCGGTGATGGCTATTAGTGTTGGAATAATAATTATGTTATTTTTTGTTAATTCTTGAATAATTATTCATTTAGGGATGAAGCCAGATAATGGGGGTAGTCCTCCTAGGGATAATATTAAGATTAAGATTATGGAGGTGATTAGGGGAAATTTATTTCATATGTGGGATAAGGATAAGGTTGTGGTGGATGAGTTTAATATGAATAGTATGAAGGTAGATAGTGTTATTAGAATATATAAAGTTAAGTTTAGGATTATTATTGTAGGGTTGTAAATAATGATAGCGGCTATTCAGCCTATGTGGGCAATGGAGGAGTATGCTATGATTTTTCGTAGTTGAGTTTGATTTAGTCCGCCTCAGCCTCCTACTAGAACGGATGCGAGGGCTATTAGTATAAGAAGGTTGGTGTTAATTGATGGGGAGATTTGATATAGGATGGATATAGGTGCGATTTTTTGTCATGTTAGTAGGATTATTCCTGATATAAGTGTTACTCCTTGTGCTACTTCGGGAACTCAGAAGTGGAATGGAGATAGGCCTAGTTTTATTGTTAGGGCGGTGGTTATTATGATGGATGCGATGGGGTTTGAGATTTTTGAGATTACTCATTGGCCGGAGTAAAGAAGGTTAATGGTGACTCCTATTATTAGTAATATTGAGGCAGTAGCTTGTGTAAGAAAATATTTTGTAGAGGCTTCTATGGCTCGTGGATTATACTTTTTTATGAGGATAGGGATGATGGCTAGCATGTTTATTTCGAATCCAATTCAGATCAGTAATCAGTGCGAGCTTAGTATGACGATTATGGTCCCTGCCATGATAGTTGCTATAATAATAGTGAGAATAGGGGGTTTTATTAGTACGGGAAGGGTATAAACCAACATTTTCGGGGTATGGGCCCGATAGCTTAATTTAGCTGACCTTACTGTAGAATATAGTGTAAGTTTGGTAGCACGAAGATCTTTGAATTCTTAAGATTAGGTTCGAAGCCTATTATTCTAGAAATAAGAGGATTTAAACCTCTATTATTTACTCTATCAAAGTAACTCTTTTATCAGACATATTTCTTATGTTTGGGGTGGGATACTCGCGGTAATAATGGGTAAGGCAACATGTCATATGCATAGGGCTAAAGTTAGGGGTAGAAAATTTTTTCACAATAAGTGTATTAATTGATCATAGCGGAATCGAGGGTATGATGCTCGAATTCATAGGAAGCAGATAGTTAGTAAGAGGGTTTTTATAGTGAAGTTAATAGAGTAGAGTTCTGGTATAAATGGGTTGTGGAATGCACCGAAGAATAGAATTGTTGTGAGGATATTTATTATAATGATATTTGCGTACTCTGCTAGAAAGAATAGGGCAAAAGGACCCGCTGCATACTCTACGTTAAATCCAGAAACTAGTTCGGATTCTCCTTCAGTTAAGTCGAAGGGGGCTCGGTTAGTTTCTGCTAGAGTAGAAATGAATCATATCATGGCTAGGGGCCAGGCCGGAAAGATTAGTCATATATGTTCTTGGGTGATAATTAGTGTGGATAGTGTAAATGACCCGTTTATTAGGAGGACTGATAGGAGAATGATTGCTAGTGTTACTTCATATGAGATTGTTTGAGCTACTGCTCGGAGGGCTCCGATTAGAGCGTATTTGGAGTTTGAGGCTCATCCTGACCAAAGGATGGAGTATACGGCGAGACTTGATATTGCTAGTATGAATAGGACTCCTAAGTTTATATTAATGAGTGGGTAGGGCATTGGGAGAGGGATTCATATAGTTAGGGCTAGTGATAGAGCTAGAATGGGGGCTAGAATGAATATTGATATGGAGGATGTAAGTGGTCGTAGAGGTTCTTTTGTGAAGAGTTTTACTGCATCTGCGATTGGTTGAAGGAGGCCGTAGGGGCCTACGATATTAGGCCCTTTTCGAAGTTGTATGTAGCCTAAGACTTTTCGTTCAACGAGGGTGAGGAAGGCTACGGCAAGAAGGATTGGGATGATAAGAGAGATAATGTTGATAAAGAACATTTTGTTAGGGAGAGGAATTGAACCTCTGATAATAAAGGTTTAAGTTTTACGCAGTTACCGGGCTCTGCCACCCTAACAAAGCCCCTTTTCTCGGGCTTATGAGGAGATAAACTGGTTAGATTGAGTTGACTTCATCTATTAGTTTTAAGGCGCCTTTGTGAGGTAGGCCTTACATCCCTTGTCCTTTCGTACTGGGGGAGGTTATATAATAGATAGAAACCGACCTGGATTACTCCGGTCTGAACTCAGATCACGTAGGACTTTAATCGTTGAACAAACGAACCCTTAATAGCTGCTGCACCATTAGGATGTCCTGATCCAACATCGAGGTCGTAAACCCTATTGTCGATATGGACTCTTGAATAGGATTGCGCTGTTATCCCTAGGGTAACTTGTTCCGTTGATCAAAAATTATTGGATCAATAAGTGATGTTATATTTTGACTTGTGGGTCTAAATTTTAATCACTCGGGAGTTTTTTTATATTCCGAGGTCACCCCAACCTAAATTGCTAACCCACAATAATGGTGTAATGTTATGCCTTGTAGGTATTTAGTATCCATAAGTTTGGGTTAGTTAATTAAAGCTCCATAGGGTCTTCTCGTCTTATTGTGGCATTCCCGCCTCTTCACGGGAAGGTCAATTTCACTGATTGGGAATAAGAGACAGTTAAACCCTCGTGTGGCCATTCATACAAGTCCTTATTTAGAGAACAAATGATTATGCTACCTTTGCACGGTCAGGATACCGCGGCCGTTAAACAAGTGTCACTGGGCAGGCAGTGCCTCCAATACTAGAAATGCTGGAGGTGATGTTTTTGGTAAACAGGCGGGGTTTGTGTTTGCCGAGTTCCTTTTACTCCTTTTAATCTTTCCTTAAATGCATGCCTGTGTTGGGTTAACAATAGGGTAGATAAGTATTTCATTTTTGGGTTGATATTATCAGATTGTTAACTATCAGTGGTCTATCCGTTTCTGATATAAGCTTATGCGGGGAGAAAATAGTTCTTGTTACTCATACTAGCATTGTTGCTTCTATATTTAAATAGAATGGCCCAGGAGGTATAATTAGGAGTTGATGTAATATGATTGGGATTAAGTTATATTGTTTGTTGAGCTGGAACGCTTTCTCAATTGGTGGCTGCTTTTAAGCCAACTATGGTGATGTTAGTATATACTCTCTAATAAAGGTTGTATCCTGATTCTAAGAAGCTGTACCTTCTTAGACTATATTTTAAATTTACATTAAAATTTTGTTTTTTTTAGGTAAATTTAAAGTTGAACTAAAATTCTGTTTGTGGGCAACCAGCTATCACCAGGCTCGTTAGGCTTTTCACCTCTACCCACAAATCTTCTCACTATTTTGCTACATAGATGAGTTGATCCTTTTAGATTGTTTATGGGTAGCTCGTCTGGTTTCGGGGAGCTTAGCTTAAGTTCTCTTTGTTAAGTCGTTTCTGGCTAGTTCATTATGCAAAAGGTAAAAGGGGTAATCTTTGCTGTTTAATACTGTTAAGATGTCTTTCATCATTCCCTTACGGTACTATCTCTATCGCTCCAATTAAAATTTCTATCTCCTATACTTTTATTATTTAACTAAATGTTTTACTTTATATGTCTGTGATACTTAAGTTTGGGGTTAGTTGGGCTAGCTTTTGTTCAAAGTGGTCATAAGTAATGAAATCTTCTGGGTGTAGGCCAGACGCTTTAGTTAAGCTACACTTTGATTAATCCAAGCACACCTTCCGGTATGCTTACCTTGTTACGACTTGTCTCCTCTTGTGTCTTAGTTAAGTTAATATGGTTATGGTTGTGTCTTATTACTTGAGGAGGGTGACGGGCGGTGTGTGCGTGCTTCATGGCCCTATTCAATTAAGCTCTCTATTCTTAATTTACTACTAAATCCTCCTTCAGTTTTTAATTTCATAAAAACGTTCGTGGAATGTTCTTGGGTAGAAAATGTAGCCCATTTCTTCCCACCCCATAAGTTACACCTTGACCTAACTTTTTTATGTAAAATGATTGTGCTTACTATTCTACCTTTTGAGGGTTTGCTGAAGATGGCGGTATATAGACTGAATTAGCAAAGGGTGGTGAGGTTTATCGGGGTTTATCGATTATAGAACAGGCTCCTCTAGAGGGATATAAAGCACCGCCAAGTCCTTTGAGTTTTAAGCTATTGCTAGTAGTCCTCTGGCGAATTATTTTGTTGTAAAATTATCTATGTTTAGGGCTAAGCATAGTGGGGTATCTAATCCCAGTTTGGGTCTTAGCTATCGTGTAGTCAGATTATTATAAAGTCACTTTCGTGGTCTATTTTATGGTAACTGTAGCTTTTTACGGCTTAGTTAAGTTTTAACTTTAGTGCAAAGGTATCTTAAACACGCTTTACGCCGTGGGCCTATTAGTTTGGGTTAATCGTATGACCGCGGTGGCTGGCACGAAATTTACCAACCCTTTTTAGTATGGCTTAGTCAAACTTTCGTTTATGGCTTAATTTTTATCACTGCTGTATCCCGTGGGGGTGTGGCTTAGCAAGGTGTTATGAGCTACTTAAGAGTGTGCTTGATACCTGCTCCTTTAGATCACTGCTGATTTTAAGGGCATTCTCACTGGGGCGTGGAGACTTGCATGTGTAAGTCTACTAAGAACTAATAGGAAGGCTAGGACCAAACCTTTGTGTTTATGGAGTCGTGCGACTCATCTTGGCATTTTCAGTGCCTTGCTTTATTAATTAAGCTACATTAACTTATACTGAAATTGTAGTGTGTATAATAAATAAAATACATAGTAAATATGAGAGGAAAAAAAAAGGGGATGCTATCTATAGATAGACCACGAGATCGAATGCGTGTAAGACTGTTGTGTTAAGTTAACTAGAGTAGCAATACATTTGTATACAATTTAAATAAAGCTTGTGAGTATTGTATGCACTTAGTCCTGTTTTTGGGGTTTGGCAGGACATAAATAAGTGTATAATAGATGACATGAGTTTATGGGGGGTAAGGGGGGTTTGTATAAGTTAACTTAATGTCTTGCGCGTGTACGTACGTGTACACACGTGTACGTACGTGTACACACGTGTACGTACGTGTACACACGTGTACGTACGTGTACGTACGTGTACGTACGTGTACACACGTGTACGTACGTGTACACACGTGTACGTACGTGTACACACGTGTACGTACGTGTACACACGTGTACGTACGTGTACACACGTGTACGTACGTGTACACA
Source organism: Canis aureus (assembly GCF_053574225.1). Lineage (NCBI taxonomy): Eukaryota > Metazoa > Chordata > Mammalia > Carnivora > Canidae > Canis > Canis aureus. The sequence continues at coordinate 21,794 of NW_027554480.1, forward strand.
CGTGTACGTACGTGTACACACGTGTACGTACGTGTACACACGTGTACGTACGTGTACACACGTGTACGTACGTGTACACACGTGTACGTACGTGTACACACGTGTGTCCTAGAATTATATGTCCTGAAACCATTGACTGAATAGCACCTTGATTTTATGCGTGAGTTGATAAATGATAATGAATAAGTCCAGCTACAAGTTATTTGACTGCATTAGGGCCGCGACGGGCATATTCCCTGAGAGCAGAAGATAAGTTAGAGTTAGTGCCGTTGCGGTCATAGATGAGTGATAGCAGATTCCCCCCCTAAAAATAAAAGATACCAAATGCATGACACCACAGTTATGTGTGATCATGGGCTGATTAGTCACTAGTCCATCGAGATGTCCCATTTGCGAGAATTAGTAGGATTGGAATAAATAGAGTCATGGCCCTGAGGTAAGAACCAGATGCCAGGTATAGTTTCATGATAGTAACCCCCACATTAGCATGGGCCCGGAGCGAGAAGAGTGACATTACAGGCAAGGATTGATGGTTTCTCGAGGCATGGTGATTAAGCCCTTATTGGACTAAGTGATATGCATCTAGTTACTGTTGAGGATCAATGGGTTGTGGAATTGGACTAGACATGTCCTATGTAAAGATATAATATCATGTACATGCTTATATGCATGGGGCAAGCCATTAATGCACGACGTACATAGGGGAGGGAAAGAAGGATTTTTTGGAGATACTGACATAGCACAGTAGAGGTGGTCCAATATATGAATGTAGGGGGTGTCAGGGAATAGTTTAAGAAGAATTTCAGCTTTGGGTGCTGATGGTGGAGCAAGAGCTTCTTCCTTGAGTCTTAGGGAGGGCGACTACTCTCCATTTTTGGTTTACAAGACCAAGGTAATGATTATACTACAAAGACTCTTCATTTTAGAAGATTATTTTCGATAACGCTAATTGTTGGCATTAGAATCAATAGGATGGTGAAATATAGAATTGAGGCGACCTGTCCGATAATGATGAAAGGGTGTTCAACTGGCTGTCCTCCAATCCAAGTTAAAGTGAGAAGATCGGCGACTAAAAGTCAGAATAGGCATTGGCTGAGGGGTCGGAATATTATACTGCGTTGCTTAGATGTGTGGAGGAATGGAATGAATGCTAAAATTAGGATGGAGAATACTAGGGCGAGTACACCTCCTAATTTATTAGGGATAGATCGTAGGATGGCATAGGCGAATAGGAAGTATCATTCAGGTTTGATATGTGGAGGGGTGTTTAGGGGGTTTGCAGGGGTGTAGTTGTCTGGATCTCCTAATAGGTCTGGTGAAAATAAAACTAGTGATATTAAGACTAGGAGCAGGAGTAGGATTCCTAGGATATCTTTAATTGTGTAGTAGGGGTGAAACGGAATTTTGTCTGAGTCTGATGTGATTCCTGAGGGGTTGTTGGATCCGGTTTCGTGTAGAAATAGGAGGTGTACTATTGCTAGAGCTGCGATGATGAATGGAAAGATAAAATGAAATGCAAAGAATCGTGTTAAGGTTGCTTTGTCTACTGAGAAGCCACCTCAGATTCACTCTACTAAGTTGGTTCCGATATAGGGGATGGCGGAGAGAAGGTTAGTGATTACAGTTGCCCCTCAAAATGATATTTGTCCTCACGGCAGTACATAGCCTATGAATGCTGTGGCTATGGTTGCGAATAGTAGTACAATTCCAATGTTTCATGTTTCTATGAATACATAGGATCCATAGTATAGGCCTCGTCCCACATGTATGAATAGGCAGATGAAGAATATGGAAGCGCCATTTGCATGTATATAGCGGATAATTCAGCCGTAGTTAACGTCTCGACAGATGTGGGTGACCGATGAAAAAGCTGTGGCCGTGTCCGATGTGTAGTGTATAGCTAGAAATAAACCTGTTAGAATCTGTAGAATCAAGCATACTCCTAATAAGGACCCGAAATTCCATCAAGCAGAGATGTTAGATGGCGCTGGGAGGTCAATGAATGAATTGTTGACAATTTTGGCTAGTGGGTGGGTTTTTCGAATGTTGGTCATTAATGTTCTTATAGTTGAAATACAACGATGATTTTTCATGTCATTAGTCATGGTTAAATTCCATGTAGGAATAATGATAACATACATTGTATTTATTTTAAGTATCGTTTTTGTGATGAGTTTTGTGGGTTTTGCCACTAAACCATCTCCTATTTATGGTGGGCTTGTGCTAATTATTAGCGGTGGGATTGGTTGTGCGATTGTTCTGAATTTTGGGGGTTCTTTTTTAGGGCTGATAGTGTTTTTAATTTATTTGGGGGGTATATTAGTAGTATTTGGTTATACAACTGCTATGGCTACTGAGCAATACCCTGAGGTGTGAGTTTCAAATAAGGCTGTTCTAGCGGCTTTTATTACTGGTCTATTGTCTGAGTTGTTGACTGCTTGCTATATTTTGAAGGATGATGAGGTGGAGGTAGTATTAAAGTTTAATGGAATAGGGGATTGGGTAATTTATGATACGGGGGACTCTGGGTTTTTTAGTGAAGAGGCTATGGGTATTGCGGCTTTATATAGTTATGGAACCTGGTTGGTGATTGTTACAGGTTGGTCGCTGTTAACTGGTGTGTTGGTTATCATGGAAGTTACCCGTGGTAATTAAGGATTAGTAGGCTGAGAATTATAGTTAGTATGAACGATAGGAAATAGAGCTTGATGAGACCCTTTTGATTTGAAATAAGGGTAGAAGATTTTATTTGGAAATACGAGATTGATTTGGGTAGGATGTTTTCTAGTCAGATGGAGTCCAGAAGTATAGATGCTGATTTCTGGCTGATGGTTAAACTTGTTTTAGGTGTGAGGCGGTGCATAATGGTTGGATAATAGCCAAGGAGGGTGGAAAATTTAAAGTAATTAGATGGATAGTTAAATTTGAGTCCTTGTATGGTAAGGTTTAGTTCTAGTGCCAGGATGAAACCCAAGATAGTTACTGCAAGGGCTATCATTTTTAGATAATGAGGCATAGTTATCTGTGGGATGGTGGTGGGTGTGATGCTGTGGGAGATAATGTATCCTGCAAATACACTTCCGATAAGGAGTCGTTTAATAGAGTTAATTAGGAGAGGATTATTCTCGTTGATAAGGATTATAGGGGAGAAGCGGGGCTGGCCTAGTAGAGCGAAGAATATAATTCGGGTGCTGTAGGCAGCGGTTAGGGATGTGGCAACGAGTGTAATTAAGAGGGCTCAGGCGTTGGTATTCGACGTGTTAGCGGACTCGATGATCAGGTCTTTGGAGTAGAATCCTGTAAGGAAAGGTATGCCTGTTAATGCGAGGCTTCCGACAATCAGGGAAGTTGTGGTGAAGGGAAGGACTTTAAATAGGCCACCTATCTTTCGAATGTCTTGTTCATCGTTTAGGCTGTGGATAATTGACCCTGAACATATGAATAACATAGCTTTAAAAAATGCGTGAGTGCAGATGTGTAAGAAGGCTAGGTAAGGCTGGTTAATGCCAATTGTTACTATTATTAGGCCTAGTTGGCTTGAGGTAGAGAACGCTACAATTTTTTTGATATCGTTCTGTGTAAGAGCGCAGATTGCAGTAAATAGTGTAGTAATAGCCCCTAAGCATAAAGTGAGGGTTTGAATAGTTTGATTATGCTCTATTAGTGGATGAAAGCGGATAAGAAGAAATACTCCTGCTACAACTATTGTGCTTGAGTGAAGTAGGGCTGATACAGGAGTGGGGCCTTCTATGGCTGAGGGGAGTCAGGGATGTAAGCCGAATTGAGCAGATTTACCGGTAGCTGCTAATAGTAAGCCAAGTAGCGGCAAATTAAAATTATCGTTTGTTGTAATAAAGATTTGTTGAAGGTCTCATGTGTTTAAGTTCAATAGAAACCATGCTATGGTTATAATGAAGCCTACATCTCCAATACGGTTATAGAGGATAGCTTGTAGGGCAGCTGTATTTGCATCGGTTCGGCCGTATCATCATCCAATAAGTAAAAATGATATAATGCCAACTCCTTCTCAGCCAATGAATAGTTGGAATATGTTGTTTGCGGTGACTAAGACTATTATAGTAATAAGAAATAAGAGAAGATACTTGAAAAATCGGTTAATATAAGGATCGGAGTGTATATATCATATAGAAAACTCTATAATAGACCACGTGACAAAATGGGCTACGGGCACAAAGATTATTGAGAAGTAGTCTAATTTAAAACTCATGGATAGTTTTATGGTCTGGATTGTTATTCAATGTCAGTTTGAAACAATTGTTTCCTGTCCTGAGTAGATGAATATTATTGTGGGAATTATGCTAATTATGAATGCGTAAGAAGTAGCGGTTTTTACATAGTATGGGTATAGCTTATTTTTGTAGAGTTTAGTAGAGGTTATAATGATGGGCAAAGTAAGAATGACTAGAGCTGTGATTATGCATGAAGTAAATATATTTATTACTTTTATTTGGAGTTGCACCAATTTTTTGGTTCCTAAGACCAATGGATTACTTCTATCCTATAAAAGTTGAAAAAGCCATGTTCTTATACATGGGAGCATGAGTTAGCAGTTCTTGCAGTACTTTTTCGGTAAGCAAAAAGGTTTGAGCTTTTATTATTAGATTCACAATCTAATGTTTTTGTTAAACTATGCTTACAGTAGATGGGACCGAGAATAATTTTAGGGTTAAGGGATAGGAGGAGTAGAGGCAGTAGATGCAAGGTTATTAGGGCATTTTCTCGTGTGAATGACGGTTTGATATTTTTGATATGGTGGGAATATTTACCACGCTGTGTGGTGATTAGTATATAAAGTGAGTATAGGGCAGTGATGGTGATGTTAATTCCTATTAGAATAATAGTAATGTTGGATCATGAGAATGAGGATATCACTACAAATAGTTCTCCGATAAGATTAATTGTTGGAGGAAGAGCCAGATTTGTGAGGCTTGCTAATAACCATCAGGCTGCTATCAGGGGAAGGAGGGTTTGAAGTCCTCGTGCGAGAATCATAGTACGGCTATGGATTCGTTCGTAATTGGAGTTGGCTAAGCAGAATAGCATCGAGGATGTTAAACCATGGGCAATTATTAGGGCTGTTGCACCTATATAACTTCATGGTGTTTGAATAAGAACCGCTACAATAACGAGTGCCATATGACTAACTGAGGAGTATGCAATTAGGGATTTTAGATCTGTTTGACGGAGACAGATAGAGCTTGTTATGATTATGCCTCATAGAGATAATATTATGAAAGGATACGCTATGAAGTTGGTCAGGGGGTTTAGTAGGGTTGTAATTCGTATCATGCCATAGCCTCCTAATTTCAGGAGTACGGCGGCAAGTACCATGGAGCCGGCAATAGGGGCCTCTACGTGTGCTTTTGGTAGTCACAAGTGGAGGCCGTATAGAGGTATCTTTACTATGAATGCTATCATGCATGCCAATCATAAGAAAACATTAGATCAGGAGTTTGGCAGAGGTTGAATTCAGTATTGAATTATGAGAAAATTTAGGGAGCCCATGAAATTGTGGATGTAAAGGAGAGCTACTAGGAGTGGGAGAGATCCTATTAAAGTATAAAATAAGAAGTAGAGCCCTGCGTTTAGTCGTTCAGTTTGATTCCCCCATCGGGTAATAATGATCAGGGTTGGGATTAGTGTTGCCTCAAATAGGATGTAAAAGAAGATAAGTTCAGAGGCGGTGAAAGTTATAATTAGGAACAACTGGAGAAGAATCAGTATTGAAATATATAGTTTTTTTCGAGTTAAGGGTTCTTTTGATAAATGGTGTTGGCTTGCTATAAGTATAAGGGGTAGAAGTCATGTTGTAAGTGCTAGTAGCGGTGCTGATAGGGAGTCAGAGAAAAATATTAAGGAGGGGTTCAATGTATTATCATTTGGTTGATTCAGGTAGAATAAGCTGATTAAGCTGATTAGCAAACCATATGTTGTCGTGTTAATTCAGATTATGTTAGGCTTTGATACTCATGTAAGGGGGATCAGTATGATAGTGGGGATGATAATTTTTAGCATTGTAAGAGGTTTAGGTTTTGTACGTAATCAGTCCCGTAGGTGTTAGATACTATAACTAGTAGAGATAGTCCTAATGCTGCTTCGCAGGCAGCAAATACTAGTAGTACGATTGGTATCATGCTGGCTAATGTAAGGTGGTTGTTGAGAATAGTTACAGATATTATTACAAATAGTGATAATATTATGCCCTCTAAGCATAGTAGCGATGATATTAGGTGTGATCGATAAACAAGTATACCTATTAGAGAAAGAATGAATGCCAGAAAGATATTAATATATACTATGGACATATGATAATTATGAGATAAATCATAATCTAATGAGTCGAAATCATTTGTTTTGGCTTAAACTAATTATCATATTCGGTTCATTCTAGCCCCTTTTCGGTTCATTCGTACGCTAGGCTTGCAGCTAGGAGGGAGATTAGTAGGAGTGCTATGATAAGTATTGTTGTCAACTTGTTGGTTTGTGACGCTCAGGGAAGTGGGAGTAGGAGTGCGATTTCTAGGTCGAAAAGCAGGAATGTGATGGCAACTAGGAAGAATTTTATAGAGAAAGGTAGGCGAGCAGATCCCATGGGGTCAAAACCACATTCGTAGGGGCTTGTCTTGTCTGTATAAATATTTAGTTGGGGAAGTCAGAATGCGATTAGTACAAGTAAGGACGCTAGGGTTACATTAGTTATCAAGGTTAGTATTACGTTTATTACTTCTTTCCAGGTTGATCTGGAGCTAACTGATTGGAAGTCAATTGTACTAGTTATACTAAAGAAATAGGATCCTCATCAATAAATAGATACATATAAGAATAGTCAGACTACATCACAAAGTGTCAATATCATGCAGCGGCTTCAAATCCGAAGTGGTGGTTTGATGTGAAGTGGTAGTATAGTTGTCGGAGAAAGCACACGATAAGGAATGTGGAGCCAATAATTACATGTAGTCCGTGAAACCCAGTAGCTATAAAAAAGGTAGATCCGTACACTCCGTCGGAGATTGTAAAAGATGTCTCGTAGTATTCGGAGGCCTGTAATAGTGTAAAATATACGCCTAAGGAGATTGTAATAAATAGGCCTTGAAGTATGTGTTTACGATTGCCTTCTATTAAACTATGATGGGCTCAAGTAATAGATACTCCGGAGGCTAGGAGGACTGAGGTGTTGAGTAGAGGAACTTCTAGTGGGTTAAGAGGAATAATGCCGGTGGGAGGTCAGCAACCTCCAAGTTCAGGAGTAGGGGCTAGGCTGGAATGGTAAAAGGCTCAAAAGAAGCCTGCAAAGAAAAATACTTCTGATACAATAAAAAGAACTATTCCGTACCGTAGTCCTTTTTGTACAATAGGGGTGTGATGTCCTTGGAATGTGCCTTCTCGGATCACATCTCGTCATCACTGGTATATGGTTAGCAGGTTGGTTGTGAATCCTAATGTAAGTAGGGATATTGAGTTATAGTGAAATCATATGATAAGACCCGATGTTATAAGAAGGGCAGAAAGGGCTCCTGTTAGCGGTCATGGCTTGGGTTAACTATATGGTAAGCGTGAGTTTGGTGGGTCATTAGGTGTTGTCATGTAAGTATAGACTTACTAGTAAGGTAAAGACATAGGCTTGAATTAAGGCAACAGCAAACTCTAGAATCGTAAATAGAATTAAAATAATAAAAGTGATGAAAGCTGTGGTCGCGCTAATATTAATAAGAGCTAAGGTAGCCCCTCCAATCAAATGGATTAGGAGGTGTCCTGCAGTAATATTGGCGGTTAATCGAACGGCTAGAGCTATGGGTTGAATGAATAGACTAATAGTTTCGATGATTACTAGTATTGGAATTAGGGGAAGAGGGGTGCCTTGGGGTAGAAAGTGTGCCAAGGATGCTTTGGTCTTATAGCGGAAACCGGTAATTACTGTCCCTGCTCATAGGGGGATTGCTATTCCGAGGTTTATAGAGAGTTGTGTCGTGGGCGTAAATGAGTGGGTAGTAGTCCAAGTAGGTTAGTTGAACCAATGAATAGAATTAGTGATATAAGTATGAGAGCTCAGGTTCGTCCCTTTTGATTATGAATTGCTAGTATTTGTTTTGATGTTAATTGAATTAATCATTGCTGAATGGAGATTAACCGATTATTGATTAGGCGATTGGGTGCTGGGAATAAAATGGAAGGGAATATGACGATCAGTACTACAATAGGGAGACCTATTATTGAGGGGGCAGCGAAAGAGGCGAATAAATTTTCGTTCATTTGTTTTCTCAAGGATTATGTTGACTAGTGATTTTAGTAGACTTGGTTATTGGGTTTTCCGGGTAGTGGTGATTTGAAATTTTTAGTTGGAATAGAATGAAGAGGGTGAGAAATATTGAAAAGATTATAATAAATCAGGTGGATGTGTCTAGCTGTGGCATTTCATTAAGGGGAGGTTAAAACTCCCAGTCTTTAACTTAAAAGGTTAATGCTTTATAGCTTCTTAATGAGTAAGTCTAGTCTAGGTTATACTATTAAGGCAGATCAGGTTTCAAAATAAGATAGGGGGACTATTTCAAGAACAATGGGTATAAAGCTATGGTTAGATCCGCAGATTTCAGAGCACTGGCCATAATACAGTCCCGGTCGTATGGCTATAAGGGTGGTTTGGTTTAGTCGTCCTGGAATAGCGTCAGTTTTTAGACCTAGTGATGAACAGCTCATGAATGCAAAACGTCTTCTGAAGAAATAAGTATTCGGATGGTTATTTCTATTGGGAGGACAACTCGGTTGTCTACTTCTAATAGTCGGAGTTCTCCTGGCTTTAATTCTTGTGTTGGGATTATGTAGGAGTCAAAGTTTAAGTCTTCATAATCAGTATATTCATAGCTTCAGTATCATTGGTGGCCTATTGTTTTCACGGTTAAAGAGGGGTTATTGATTTCGTCTATTATATAAAGGATTCGGAGGGAAGGTAGAGCGATTAGGATTAGGATAATGGCGGGTAGGATAGTTCATACTGTTTCTACTTCCTGTGCGTCTATTGTGCTTGTATGAGTTAATTTTGTAGTCAATATTAGGGAAATGATGTAGAGAACTAAAGAACTGATTAAGAATACAATTATTAGTGTATGGTCATGAAAATGAAGTAGCTCCTCTATAATAGGGGAGGTTGCGTCCTGTAATCCGAGTTGGAAAATGGGTACGCCATAGAGGTATATAGGGGTTTCACCTATAATTTAACCTTGACAAAGTTATGTAATATTTTACTAATACCTCCTGATTGAGAAAGACATAGTGGTTATGACATTGGCTTGAAACCAATTTTAGGGGGTTCGATTCCTTCCTTTCTTATTTTTGGATTACATATGTAGGTTCTTCGAACGTGTGATATGGAGGGGGACATCCATGTAGTCATTCAATATTAGTTGTAGTAAGTTCTACTATAGCAACTTCTCGTTTGGATGCAAAGGCCTCTCAGATTATAAAAATTATAAGCATCACCGCTGTAAGCGAGATAAACGATCCTATAGAGGAGACGGTATTTCAGGTGGTATATGCATCTGGATAGTCAGAGTACCGACGAGGTATTCCGGATAAACCTAGGAAATGCTGAGGGAAGAAAGTTATATTTACTCCCACAAATATAATTGTAAAGTGAATCTTTGCTCAAGTATCGTTAAGAGTATAACCTGAGAATAAGGGGAATCAGTGGGCAAATCCTCCCATAATGGCAAAAACTGCTCCCATTGAGAGCACATAGTGAAAATGAGCTACAACATAATACGTATCATGAGAACGATGTCTAAGGACGAATTAGCTAGGACAATGCCTGTTAGCCCGCCTACTGTGAATAAGAAAATAAACCCTAAAGCTCATAGCATAGCTGGAGATCATTTAATATTGCCTCCGTGAAGTGTTGCCAGTCAACTAAATACTTTTACTCCTGTTGGAATAGCGATAATTATAGTGGCGGATGTGAAGTATGCTCGTGTGTCTACGTCTATTCCTACAGTAAACATATGGTGAGCTCATACGATAAAGCCTAAAAACCCAATAGATATTATTGCCCATACTATTCCTATATAGCCGAAAGGCTCTTTTTTCCCTGAGTAGTAAGTGACAATGTGAGAAATTATTCCGAACCCTGGCAGGATAAGAATGTAAACTTCAGGATGTCCGAAGAATCAGAATAAGTGTTGATATAGGATAGGTCTCCTCCTCCAGCGGGATCGAAAAATGTCGTATTAGATTACGGTCTGTTAAAAGTATTGTAATTCCAGCAGCCAGTACAGGCAGGGATAGTAGGAGTAGAACTGCTGTAATTAGTACTGATCATACAAATAGGGGGGTTTGATACTGGGATATTGCAGGGGGTTTTATGTTGATAATAGTAGTAATGAAATTAATTGCCCCTAAAATAGAAGAGACTCCGGCTAAATGTAAGGAGAAAATTGTAAGATCAACGGATGCTCCTGCATGGGCCAGATTGCCAGCCAGTGGGGGGTAAACGGTCCACCCCGTTCCTGCACCTGCTTCTACCATAGAAGATGCTAATAGTAGAAGAAAAGATGGAGGAAGAAGTCAGAAGCTCATGTTATTTATTCGGGGGAATGCCATGTCCGGAGCACCAATTATTAATGGCACTAGTCAGTTTCCAAAGCCCCCAATTATAATGGGCATGACTATGAAGAAGATTATTACGAAAGCATGGGCGGTTACGACGACGTTATAAATTTGATCGTCGCCTAGTAAAGTACCGGGCTGACCTAGTTCGGCTCGGATGAGGAGGCTCAAGGCAGTGCCTACTATGCCGGCTCATGCTCCAAATAGTAAGTATAAAGTACCAATATCTTTGTGATTAGTAGAGAACAGTCATCGGTTAATGAACATAGGTAAAATGGCTGATAAAAGCATTAGACTGTAAATCTAAAAATAGAGGTTTAAGTCCTCTTTTTGCCAAGCTCTGTGGTGAATTTTCATATTGAATTGCAAATTCAAAGAAGCAGCCTAGACGCCGCCGGGGCTTCTCCCGCCTTTTTTTTCTACGCGGCGGGAGAAGGTAGATTGAAGCCAGTTACTAGGGTATTTAGCTGTTAACTAAAATTTCGTGAGGTAGAAGCTCACCAATCTAGGGAGGGCTTAGCTTAATTAAAGTGTTTGATTTGCATTCAATTGATGTAAGATAGATTCTTGCAGCCCTTAGAGGTGATTTGGTCAGGGGTTAAGTGTATAGCACTTGCTTAGAGCTTTGAAGGCTCTTGGTCTGGTCTAACCTAAACTCCTAGTCCAAGACTGATAATATAGGTGTTAGCGGGAGTAGTATAGTTGAGATAATGATTAAGGGGGTAGTAGGGTTGCCTTTTTTGTGTACTCGAATTGTCATTTTATTTTTATGTTATTTGTGGACGGGAATATGGTAAGTGCGGTGCTATATGTGAGTCGCAGGTAGAAATATAAGTTAAGTAGAGCGGTGATGGCTATTAGTGTTGGAATAATAATTATGTTATTTTTTGTTAATTCTTGAATAATTATTCATTTAGGGATGAAGCCAGATAATGGGGGTAGTCCTCCTAGGGATAATATTAAGATTAAGATTATGGAGGTGATTAGGGGAAATTTATTTCATATGTGGGATAAGGATAAGGTTGTGGTGGATGAGTTTAATATGAATAGTATGAAGGTAGATAGTGTTATTAGAATATATAAAGTTAAGTTTAGGATTATTATTGTAGGGTTGTAAATAATGATAGCGGCTATTCAGCCTATGTGGGCAATGGAGGAGTATGCTATGATTTTTCGTAGTTGAGTTTGATTTAGTCCGCCTCAGCCTCCTACTAGAACGGATGCGAGGGCTATTAGTATAAGAAGGTTGGTGTTAATTGATGGGGAGATTTGATATAGGATGGATATAGGTGCGATTTTTTGTCATGTTAGTAGGATTATTCCTGATATAAGTGTTACTCCTTGTGCTACTTCGGGAACTCAGAAGTGGAATGGAGATAGGCCTAGTTTTATTGTTAGGGCGGTGGTTATTATGATGGATGCGATGGGGTTTGAGATTTTTGAGATTACTCATTGGCCGGAGTAAAGAAGGTTAATGGTGACTCCTATTATTAGTAATATTGAGGCAGTAGCTTGTGTAAGAAAATATTTTGTAGAGGCTTCTATGGCTCGTGGATTATACTTTTTTATGAGGATAGGGATGATGGCTAGCATGTTTATTTCGAATCCAATTCAGATCAGTAATCAGTGCGAGCTTAGTATGACGATTATGGTCCCTGCCATGATAGTTGCTATAATAATAGTGAGAATAGGGGGTTTTATTAGTACGGGAAGGGTATAAACCAACATTTTCGGGGTATGGGCCCGATAGCTTAATTTAGCTGACCTTACTGTAGAATATAGTGTAAGTTTGGTAGCACGAAGATCTTTGAATTCTTAAGATTAGGTTCGAAGCCTATTATTCTAGAAATAAGAGGATTTAAACCTCTATTATTTACTCTATCAAAGTAACTCTTTTATCAGACATATTTCTTATGTTTGGGGTGGGATACTCGCGGTAATAATGGGTAAGGCAACATGTCATATGCATAGGGCTAAAGTTAGGGGTAGAAAATTTTTTCACAATAAGTGTATTAATTGATCATAGCGGAATCGAGGGTATGATGCTCGAATTCATAGGAAGCAGATAGTTAGTAAGAGGGTTTTTATAGTGAAGTTAATAGAGTAGAGTTCTGGTATAAATGGGTTGTGGAATGCACCGAAGAATAGAATTGTTGTGAGGATATTTATTATAATGATATTTGCGTACTCTGCTAGAAAGAATAGGGCAAAAGGACCCGCTGCATACTCTACGTTAAATCCAGAAACTAGTTCGGATTCTCCTTCAGTTAAGTCGAAGGGGGCTCGGTTAGTTTCTGCTAGAGTAGAAATGAATCATATCATGGCTAGGGGCCAGGCCGGAAAGATTAGTCATATATGTTCTTGGGTGATAATTAGTGTGGATAGTGTAAATGACCCGTTTATTAGGAGGACTGATAGGAGAATGATTGCTAGTGTTACTTCATATGAGATTGTTTGAGCTACTGCTCGGAGGGCTCCGATTAGAGCGTATTTGGAGTTTGAGGCTCATCCTGACCAAAGGATGGAGTATACGGCGAGACTTGATATTGCTAGTATGAATAGGACTCCTAAGTTTATATTAATGAGTGGGTAGGGCATTGGGAGAGGGATTCATATAGTTAGGGCTAGTGATAGAGCTAGAATGGGGGCTAGAATGAATATTGATATGGAGGATGTAAGTGGTCGTAGAGGTTCTTTTGTGAAGAGTTTTACTGCATCTGCGATTGGTTGAAGGAGGCCGTAGGGGCCTACGATATTAGGCCCTTTTCGAAGTTGTATGTAGCCTAAGACTTTTCGTTCAACGAGGGTGAGGAAGGCTACGGCAAGAAGGATTGGGATGATAAGAGAGATAATGTTGATAAAGAACATTTTGTTAGGGAGAGGAATTGAACCTCTGATAATAAAGGTTTAAGTTTTACGCAGTTACCGGGCTCTGCCACCCTAACAAAGCCCCTTTTCTCGGGCTTATGAGGAGATAAACTGGTTAGATTGAGTTGACTTCATCTATTAGTTTTAAGGCGCCTTTGTGAGGTAGGCCTTACATCCCTTGTCCTTTCGTACTGGGGGAGGTTATATAATAGATAGAAACCGACCTGGATTACTCCGGTCTGAACTCAGATCACGTAGGACTTTAATCGTTGAACAAACGAACCCTTAATAGCTGCTGCACCATTAGGATGTCCTGATCCAACATCGAGGTCGTAAACCCTATTGTCGATATGGACTCTTGAATAGGATTGCGCTGTTATCCCTAGGGTAACTTGTTCCGTTGATCAAAAATTATTGGATCAATAAGTGATGTTATATTTTGACTTGTGGGTCTAAATTTTAATCACTCGGGAGTTTTTTTATATTCCGAGGTCACCCCAACCTAAATTGCTAACCCACAATAATGGTGTAATGTTATGCCTTGTAGGTATTTAGTATCCATAAGTTTGGGTTAGTTAATTAAAGCTCCATAGGGTCTTCTCGTCTTATTGTGGCATTCCCGCCTCTTCACGGGAAGGTCAATTTCACTGATTGGGAATAAGAGACAGTTAAACCCTCGTGTGGCCATTCATACAAGTCCTTATTTAGAGAACAAATGATTATGCTACCTTTGCACGGTCAGGATACCGCGGCCGTTAAACAAGTGTCACTGGGGCAGGCAGTGCCTCCAATACTAGAAATGCTGGAGGTGATGTTTTTGGTAAACAGGCGGGGTTTGTGTTTGCCGAGTTCCTTTTACTCCTTTTAATCTTTCCTTAAATGCATGCCTGTGTTGGGTTAACAATAGGGTAGATAAGTATTTCATTTTTGGGTTGATATTATCAGATTGTTAACTATCAGTGGTCTATCCGTTTCTGATATAAGCTTATGCGGGAGGAAAATAGTTCTTGTTACTCATACTAGCATTGTTGCTTCTATATTTAAATAGAATGGCCCAGGAGGTATAATTAGGAGTTGATGTAATATGATTGGGATTAAGTTATATTGTTTGTTGAGCTGGAACGCTTTCTCAATTGGTGGCTGCTTTTAAGCCAACTATGGTGATGTTAGTATATACTCTCTAATAAAGGTTGTATCCTGATTCTAAGAAGCTGTACCTTCTTAGACTATATTTTAAATTTACATTAAAATTTTGTTTTTTTTTAGGTAAATTTAAAGTTGAACTAAAATTCTGTTTGTGGGCAACCAGCTATCACCAGGCTCGTTAGGCTTTTCACCTCTACCCACAAATCTTCTCACTATTTTGCTACATAGATGAGTTGATCCTTTTAGATTGTTTATGGGTAGCTCGTCTGGTTTCGGGGAGCTTAGCTTAAGTTCTCTTTGTTAAGTCGTTTCTGGCTAGTTCATTATGCAAAAGGTAAAAGGGGTAATCTTTGCTGTTTAATACTGTTAAGATGTCTTTCATCATTCCCTTACGGTACTATCTCTATCGCTCCAATTAAAATTTCTATCTCCTATACTTTTATTATTTAACTAAATGTTTTACTTTATATGTCTGTGATACTTAAGTTTGGGGTTAGTTGGGCTAGCTTTTGTTCAAAGTGGTCATAAGTAATGAAATCTTCTGGGTGTAGGCCAGACGCTTTAGTTAAGCTACACTTTGATTAATCCAAGCACACCTTCCGGTATGCTTACCTTGTTACGACTTGTCTCCTCTTGTGTCTTAGTTAAGTTAATATGGTTATGGTTGTGTCTTATTACTTGAGGAGGGTGACGGGCGGTGTGTGCGTGCTTCATGGCCCTATTCAATTAAGCTCTCTATTCTTAATTTACTACTAAATCCTCCTTCAGTTTTTAATTTCATAAAAACGTTCGTGGAATGTTCTTGGGTAGAAAATGTAGCCCATTTCTTCCCACCCCATAAGTTACACCTTGACCTAACTTTTTTATGTAAAATGATTGTGCTTACTATTCTACCTTTTGAGGGTTTGCTGAAGATGGCGGTATATAGACTGAATTAGCAAAGGGTGGTGAGGTTTATCGGGGTTTATCGATTATAGAACAGGCTCCTCTAGAGGGATATAAAGCACCGCCAAGTCCTTTGAGTTTTAAGCTATTGCTAGTAGTCCTCTGGCGAATTATTTTGTTGTAAAATTATCTATGTTTAGGGCTAAGCATAGTGGGGTATCTAATCCCAGTTTGGGTCTTAGCTATCGTGTAGTCAGATTATTATAAAGTCACTTTCGTGGTCTATTTTATGGTAACTGTAGCTTTTTACGGCTTAGTTAAGTTTTAACTTTAGTGCAAAGGTATCTTAAACACGCTTTACGCCGTGGGCCTATTAGTTTGGGTTAATCGTATGACCGCGGTGGCTGGCACGAAATTTACCAACCCTTTTTAGTATGGCTTAGTCAAACTTTCGTTTATGGCTTAATTTTTATCACTGCTGTATCCCGTGGGGGTGTGGCTTAGCAAGGTGTTATGAGCTACTTAAGAGTGTGCTTGATACCTGCTCCTTTAGATCACTGCTGATTTTAAGGGCATTCTCACTGGGGCGTGGAGACTTGCATGTGTAAGTCTACTAAGAACTAATAGGAAGGCTAGGACCAAACCTTTGTGTTTATGGAGTCGTGCGACTCATCTTGGCATTTTCAGTGCCTTGCTTTATTAATTAAGCTACATTAACTTATACTGAAATTGTAGTGTGTATAATAAATAAAATACATAGTAAATATGAGAGGAAAAAAAAGGGGATGCTATCTATAGATAGACCACGAGATCGAATGCGTGTAAGACTGTTGTGTTAAGTTAACTAGAGTAGCAATACATTTGTATACAATTTAAATAAAGCTTGTGAGTATTGTATGCACTTAGTCCTGTTTTTGGGGTTTGGCAGGACATAAATAAGTGTATAATAGATGACATGAGTTTATGGGGGTAAGGGGGGTTTGTATAAGTTAACTTAATGTCTTGCGCGTGTACGTACGTGTACACACGTGTACGTACGTGTACACACGTGTACGTACGTGTACACACGTGTACGTACGTGTACACACGTGTACGTACGTGTACACACGTGTACGTACGTGTACACACGTGTACGTACGTGTACGTACGTGTACGTACGTGTACGTACGTGTACACACGTGTACGTACGTGTACACACGTGTACGTACGTGTACACACGTGTACGTACGTGTACACACGTGTACGTACGTGTACACACGTGTACGTACGTGTACACACGTGTGTCCTAGAATTATATGTCCTGAAACCATTGACTGAATAGCACCTTGATTTTATGCGTGAGTTGATAAATGATAATGAATAAGTCCAGCTACAAGTTATTTGACTGCATTAGGGCCGCGACGGGCATATTCCCTGAGAGCAGAAGATAAGTTAGAGTTAGTGCCGTTGCGGTCATAGATGAGTGATAGCAGATTCCCCCCCTAAAAATAAAAGATACCAAATGCATGACACCACAGTTATGTGTGATCATGGGCTGATTAGTCACTAGTCCATCGAGATGTCCCATTTGCGAGAATTAGTAGGATTGGAATAAATAGAGTCATGGCCCTGAGGTAAGAACCAGATGCCAGGTATAGTTTCATGATAGTAACCCCCACATTAGCATGGGCCCGGAGCGAGAAGAGTGACATTACAGGCAAGGATTGATGGTTCTCGAGGCATGGTGATTAAGCCCTTATTGGACTAAGTGATATGCATCTAGTTACTGTTGAGGATCAATGGGTTGTGGAATTGGACTAGACATGTCCTATGTAAAGATATAATATCATGTACATGCTTATATGCATGGGCAAGCCATTAATGCACGACGTACATAGGGGAGGGAAAGAAGGATTTTTTGGAGATACTGACATAGCACAGTAGAGGTGGTCCAATATATGAATGTAGGGGGTGTCAGGGAATAGTTTAAGAAGAATTTCAGCTTTGGGTGCTGATGGTGGAGCAAGAGCTTCTTCCTTGAGTCTTAGGGAGGGCGACTACTCTCCATTTTTGGTTTACAAGACCAAGGTAATGATTATACTACAAAGACTCTTCATTTTAGAAGATTATTTTCGATAACGCTAATTGTTGGCATTAGAATCAATAGGATGGTGAAATATAGAATTGAGGCGACCTGTCCGATAATGATGAAAGGGTGTTCAACTGGCTGTCCTCCAATCCAAGTTAAAGTGAGAAGATCGGCGACTAAAAGTCAGAATAGGCATTGGCTGAGGGGTCGGAATATTATACTGCGTTGCTTAGATGTGTGGAGGAATGGAATGAATGCTAAAATTAGGATGGAGAATACTAGGGCGAGTACACCTCCTAATTTATTAGGGATAGATCGTAGGATGGCATAGGCGAATAGGAAGTATCATTCAGGTTTGATATGTGGAGGGGTGTTTAGGGGGTTTGCAGGGGTGTAGTTGTCTGGATCTCCTAATAGGTCTGGTGAAAATAAAACTAGTGATATTAAGACTAGGAGCAGGAGTAGGATTCCTAGGATATCTTTAATTGTGTAGTAGGGGTGAAACGGAATTTTGTCTGAGTCTGATGTGATTCCTGAGGGGTTGTTGGATCCGGTTTCGTGTAGAAATAGGAGGTGTACTATTGCTAGAGCTGCGATGATGAATGGAAAGATAAAATGAAATGCAAAGAATCGTGTTAAGGTTGCTTTGTCTACTGAGAAGCCACCTCAGATTCACTCTACTAAGTTGGTTCCGATATAGGGGATGGCGGAGAGAAGGTTAGTGATTACAGTTGCCCCTCAAAATGATATTTGTCCTCACGGCAGTACATAGCCTATGAATGCTGTGGCTATGGTTGCGAATAGTAGTACAATTCCAATGTTTCATGTTTCTATGAATACATAGGATCCATAGTATAGGCCTCGTCCCACATGTATGAATAGGCAGATGAAGAATATGGAAGCGCCATTTGCATGTATATAGCGGATAATTCAGCCGTAGTTAACGTCTCGACAGATGTGGGTGACCGATGAAAAAGCTGTGGCCGTGTCCGATGTGTAGTGTATAGCTAGAAATAAACCTGTTAGAATCTGTAGAATCAAGCATACTCCTAATAAGGACCCGAAATTCCATCAAGCAGAGATGTTAGATGGCGCTGGGAGGTCAATGAATGAATTGTTGACAATTTTGGCTAGTGGGTGGGTTTTTCGAATGTTGGTCATTAATGTTCTTATAGTTGAAATACAACGATGAT